>NW_006159833.1:75188-81679 GCF_000334495.1 Tupaia belangeri chinensis | reverse complement strand
AGAAAGATTAACCATTTTAGCTGGGAGTTCTTATCTAAAGCAACAGGTAGCTTTCAGCTACAGAGAGTTTCTCATCTATGTGCTGTCAACTATGAAAAACTGCTAATAAAACATCCTGTGTTGTCTCCTGAGCTACAAGATCATCTTCCTTTCCCATATAAGATCATAGACTCACCCTCTATGGTAATGTATAGATAGTTTATATATTAAGTGTGTCTTTATTTAACAAGACAAGATTTCTATCTAGGTCTTTGTATTCAGCAAAGTTATCAAACTGGCCCGGGACTGAAACTATCAAACATCTTGTGAGCCCCCTCTTCAAAAGACACTTCCCAGTAATCAAGACCTAAGAATAAGATACAGCAGACAAACGGACTTCCTCATCCTAAAAACTGCGATTGATTTTTAACTAATCTGACAAGACAAACAGCATGTTTTATAATTATTGCTTCCATGCTCTGTATACCCTGTTCCTTAGAGTAAATTTTTTACTGCCCCTCACCCATTTTCTTGCATGTATCACATTTTCAATAAAAAGGCACTATGATTCCTAACAGTTGTCACTCCTCAGAGAGTGATCTCTGAGAGTGTCCGGCATAGGATTAAAAAGCACCGAGACCTTTGTCTTCTGTTCACCTGCGCCGCCTCCATCGAGTCAACCCACCCCCACCAAGGCTAGACCCCAGCAACAGAGAAAGTGAGAAAGTATCCCTCAGATAAATAACTCTGCCTTACTGTCTTCCCCTCCATTCTCCTCTTGGGATTTTAGGTACCCACATGTACCCACCCGGCATGTTTTTCAGCCATTGGATCTATGACTTGAGCTGTGCAGTTGCCCATATGGATCCAGCTGCCTTACCCTCCATGCCACCTGATGGCCTTCCCTTTAACTTCTATTTCTCTATCCTGCCTGGCTTTTGAACCTGTGGGAATAAGGGCCCAATATGTTTCAAGCCTCAGGGGTAGGATTTTAATTGGCTGGCCATGTGGGACCCAGACTTCTTAACCACTAGACCCCAGTGCTGGCCTAGTAGGGTTGTCTATTTCACTACATTTATTAAGAATAGTTTGGGAGATCAGCAGATGGCACAGTGGTCAAGGTGCTGGACACTTCCATGTGGCTGACGACAATTGAAGTCCCAAACCTGGTGGCTGGCTTTCGCCCTTTCTCTTGCTTTCTCTCTCTCTCTCTCTCTGGTCAAATTAAAAAAATAAATGAATGAGGGGCTGACAGGTGGTGTGGTAGCCAAGGCTGCTGGACTCTCACATGGCCAACAGCAGTTCAAGTCCTGGACCTGGTGGCTTTCTCTCTCTCTCTTGCTCTATCCCTCTCTGGTCAAATTAAAATAAATGAATAAAGTTTAATAAAAATAATTCTATTAAAAATAAATAAATGATTTGGGACCAGCAGGTGGCATAGAGATTAAGATGCTAAACTCCCACATGGTTGACAGTGGTCTGAGTCCCAGACCTGGCAGCTTGAATATCACACTGAATGTATATGTACCCAAAATCCTGAGAGAATAGAGAAGAGATTGTGGTATGGTCATCCCTCCTGGAGGGGCGATTTCTCACTTTCTGCCTCTTTGTCTATCCTTCTACAAGCACTTGCATCCTATACCAAGAAACTTCTCAATCAATCAATGATTTAGACTAACACTGAGTCTAGTGGTTAAGGGAACTAGATTATATATGACTGACTATGCAACCAAAGTTTGATCCTAGTGGCGTGAAAAACAAGCCAGGCTTGAGTGTGACCTAAATCCTGAAAGAATGGAGAAATGGAGAAAGGATCCAAGATGACCATGCTCCTCCATAGGGTATTTACTTCCTCTCATCCTGTCTCTCTTTGGCAAGCACAAACACTGTCTGCAATTAAAAATGAATGAACAGTTTAAAGAAATTATATGTATAGCATTTTCCCATTCTCAAAAAGCTTTCCATATCTGATGCTCAGTAATATGGTAGATGGATATTATTATTCACATATTATTAAGAAAATGAGAATCAGAGAAATTAATCTGCCCAATTGTATTATGAGAGCTAATTGAAGTGGAGGAATGACACTTCTTCACCCCAGTTCTATACAGAAACTCTAGAAAGCAATTATTTGGATGCTCCAGAGAAAAAGAAAAGCTTCAGATTTCTTTACTGGCTGAGATGAGACATAGAGTATAAATTCATGCTGTTCTAAAGGCACTATTCACTGGAGCCTGCATATACATCTCTAGTAACTTTAATATTCATATAAAAATGAGTATTCCTAGTTTTTGGCATCTCCAACTACCATTATATTTGCCAGCAAAAATGGGACCTATGAAGAGCAGAACAAGATCAGATTTTCAGATATCAAACCTAAAGAAGTTTTCTGAAACCTTCAATGATTTACTATTGCTGGGATCATTCCATAACAAGAAAACACTTTTAAAAGAATTTTCTCCCAAAGCTCATTTGCTAGATTCCATAAATTACAAAGGATCTGTATCAGAGAAACTCAAACCTAGTAAGAGGTTTTTCTTCCAGTCTACTAAAAATGCACACTGAATACACAATGCTGGCCATACTATTTTAGATAATGATAGAAAACGACAGCCAATAGCTAATGTGGGACAAATGCCAACTGTTTCCATTTGTCTCAAAATGCTCAAATTAATTGCTATAAAACTCAGTTTTCAAAGAAAATTATTTCAAAAAGAGAAAGTATATTAACTAAAATCCTGAAAAGCAATCTGAAGATAATGCCTTTCAGCTGCAGTATTTTTAATCTTAGCGTTCTGAAGTATAAGTAAACACATCTGAACAGTTTCAAATATTTTCATATATTTTATTTTTAAACTCTTATAATTTTGCATGCTAACAGTAAAATATTGCCCTCAATATTTTGCTAATTAGCACCATATACCTTTAAAGCTAACTGGAACATTGTTTCATTGTAAATAAAGGGGTCATTTCAAATGCCAAATTTGTCTCAACTTGTGAACCATTATTAATTTTAAATTAAAATGTCTGGCTCTATGCACAAAGACGTATATCAAAGATAAACTTAACTATATTAATCTCAGTTTGTTAATTTAACAAATCAAAGTATCAGCTTAAAGAAATATTTAATCACTGATATTATAAAAAGGCATATAAGGAAGTTGAGGAATCAGCTATAAAAACAAATGATACACATAACCAATGTAAAGTCCCTTTTTTTAATAAGAGAAAATAACTTAATAAACAATTCCATAGTGTAAGTATCACTTACACACATGGTTTAGTATATATTAGTATTCTCATGCTTTGCTTATCAATAGTTTAGCCTTACCAAAAAGACATTAAAATGTCCAGAATTACTCACAGGGACAGCAGGAAGCCTGAAATAAAATTGCTCAGTGCAAAAGGACACCAAGCAATTCATATAATTTTAAATGGAAGCCTAGACATTAACCTCTATTTTTAATGTTCTCATCTGAAAAAACTTACAAAAATATGGGAAACACGATCTAATTATCCTCAAATTACTTCCATGCATTTAAAATTTTTGTTTTAAAATGGGTTCTTTTCATTTCCTGTCCTACGATAAAGAGTGTTCTTCAGAACTGTGGGGTTAAGTTCCAATTTCCTGTCTTATGATACAGAGTGTTCTTCAGAACTGTGGGGTTAAGTTCTGAGCCACAAGTGAATGCTTACTAGCATGACTGTTTTGCATACCAGTAGAATCTAGTCCAGTTTTGCCATTTGCGGATACCTATGACAAGATGCAAAAGCATGTGTTTGCCATAAATAGCTCTGACTAACAGCAAACCGCTCACACTGAGCAGATCAAATTCTCTGTAAGGAGAGCAGTCTGGACCACAGCCAAGTCCCGCTACTAATGTTTAAGATTGCTGTATCAATTTCTTTTTCTAATTTTATTTGCAAAATATAAGAACTAATAGCAGAAATGAACATTCTTAAACATTGGAAGTGTTATTAAACTTCAAAAGAGGGTTTTATAAATTATTTTCATTATGATCAAATAAGCAATAAGAGCTTCCTGCTTCTACTACTCAAATAATCAGAAATGTAAATGAATAAAAAAAATCCTAAATTATCCAGAGAATATGCGAGATACTGAAGAGTATGTTAAAGTGCAAAAAAATATTTTTGATCTTTATATTAACATATAAGGAAATAAATAATGTTTATAAAACTACCATTCTTTAACAATGGTATTTTATAGTGGTTTGCTTTAGAACATATTATTTTTTAAACCAAATAAATTAGAAAATCTGGAAAACATCACACAAGAATGTAGTACAAAAAAAAATCTCAGCTAACCAGTATAGAGATTAATAATAGCTATTTACCCTAAAAGTTGTTTCATATAACATTCTGCAAAATTTCCAAGGAAAACAAGGCAACATTCCGTAATATGCCACAATTTTTATTGCAACGTGGCCATTTTTGTGAGGATGGGGAGTTTGATCTCAAACAATGTTCCATTTTGTTCTATTTAAGGCTCATTAATACAGAAATTGCCATCATGACTGATACTCAAAATATCTTTAGTGTTGCAAGACTCACATGGTAAACCTAAAACTCCACTTATTCAGTAGTATATACTCAATGAAAAACAAAAAAGCATTAATAGCTACCTCTTTTAAGAAGATACACAGGTAACAAGAATGAACACTGAGGTATGAGGATAAGTTAATGACACAGTTAACACAACTTAATTGGCATTCCTTTTGGGGGATTAAACTCATTACAAAAAAGTGCTTTTAATGCATAGTGTTATATTCGTGCTGCCATGTCACAAAAATAGGCTTGTCAAGGCAGGTGAGGTGTATGAATGCTTGAGCAGCCTCACAGAACTGCAATCAAGTGAAATTATAATACTGAAAAAAGTTTATCATCTGACCAGCAGATAATACTTTCAAGGTATTCAATTAGCTTACCTTTTGTTATATTCTAAGCTTTTTACATTGACAATCACATTCATTGTAATACTTGCTGCAAGGGAGGCATATAACCAGTTGTTTTGGCTAAAATATGATGGAAAGGCATTCCTTGGGTTCTACATAAAAATAATAGTATTAAACAGTCTAATGGCAATCACTGATAGGCTGCCTAAATGAATGATATCTCCTTCATTCACTCTGTTGGAAAGACCCAGTGGAAAGGAAAAGAGAGGGGGAAAAAAATCAACCTAATAATATTCCAATAGACTGAGATGGAGAAACAGAAGCTCCTTAAGATCAAGATGGCACTTGACTGTCACTTTATAATGGTTTTCCTTCAAGTGAAACTACTACATTGCCTCCCAATTTTTCTCCAAACATGGAATGATCCTTAATATCATCCAAGCCATTTACTTGCCATTCGTGTTTAATACTTGTAAATTTCTTTTTAATGGCATCTTTAGAGCTAGCATAAGTTATCTTGCTTTTTAAAGGTGCACTTTCAGGAGCCCAGCATATAAATACTTGGTCTTCTTTCTTAGACTCTTTTGTTTCGTATGTGGCATCGTACAAAGCATATCGGCAATCATTCAGAGGTAGCAACTTCACAAAAGATGTGTAGGGGTCCTCTACAGTATCACCAATGTCACCCACCAAGATCTGCTTTGCTTCCTCTACAATTATTTGTCTTTTATCATCGCTTAAACAGCACAGCTGAGGCTGCTGCAGCGGCTCTGGCTCCGGCTCTGAGGCACTGGGAGGAGAAGGAGGGGGCGGGCAGGCAGGCAGCGGTGAGTGCTGGGCACTCCGGGAGCTGCAGCCCAAGGGAGCTAAGGGTTCACTTCTATGGGAATCCTCTGATGTACAATGAGCCCTGCCTTCCAGTAGTAAAATGCTGCCTACATTGTTTCTTTCCAGTGTGAGTACTCAGAGGTACAGTAAGATGTGACTTTTGGGAAAAAGTTGTGTTACATTGTTCACAATCATAGGGTTTCTCTTCTGTGTTGCGTTCTCTGATGTACAGTGAGTGCAGATTTCCAGGAGAATATTTTTCTACAGTATTCACATTCATAGGGCTTCTCTCCTGTGTGAGTCCTCTGATGCTCAGTGAGGTGTGCCTTCTGGGAGAACTTTCTTCTACACAGTTCACATTCAATTCATAGGGCTCCTGTGTGACTTCTCCTATGTACAGTGAGGTACCCCTTGCTGGAGAATGTTTTCCCACATTGTTCGCATTCAAAGGGTAGGGTTACATTGTTCGCATTCAAAGGGTTTTTCTCCTGTGTGTGTTCTCCAATGCTTAGGGAGATCTGCCTTGAAGGAGAACATTTTCCTACATTGTTTACATTTATAGGGCTTCTCTCATGTGTGAGTTTTGTGATGGTCAGTGAGGTAGGCGTGGTATGAAGCCTACCTGGTCGTGATGAATGATCTTTGTTATATGTTGTCGGATATGATTTGCGAGTATCTTGTTGAGAATTTTCGCATCTATATTCATCAATGATATTAGTCTGTAGTTTTCCTTTTTTGTCATATCCTTATGTGTTTTGAGGATGAGGATGA
>NW_006159833.1:73528-73965 GCF_000334495.1 Tupaia belangeri chinensis | reverse complement strand
TTGTTTATTCGAGAATGTTTTTATCTTTTTTTCCCATATGAAAGATAATTTTGCTGGGTATAGTATTCTTGGTTGAAATTGTTTTTCACTCAACACTTTGACTATGCTTCCCCATTCTTTCCTTTCCTGCATTGTTTCCACCGAGAGATCTGATGTTAGCCTGATGGGGTGACCTTTGAAGTAACCTGGCATTTCCCTCTTGACAACTTTAGAATCTTGTCTTTGTCTGTTGTTTTTGCCAGTCTGGCTATGATGTGCCTTGGAGAGGATCTTCTTGGGTTAATTTTACTCGGGGGTCCTCTGTATTTTTTGGGTCTAGATAGTTGAATGCCTTTCTAGATTTGGAAATTTTTCTTCCAGGATCTCATGGAATAAATTTTCTAGGCCCTTATTATTTTCTTCCTCTTCTGGAATACCAATTATCCGAATGTTGGGGC
>NW_006159833.1:52089-56273 GCF_000334495.1 Tupaia belangeri chinensis | reverse complement strand
GATGTAGGCTTGATGATTTCCCTTGAGGGAGAGGCCTTTTGTTGGTTGCTCATATTTCTTGAGCCTCTGCGATTGTTCCTAGTCATCAGGTAATCTATATGTTTCTTCCTAACTTATTTAAGGTATCTCTGATTCTTAAAAGTTGTACAGGCTTAGAAAATTGATGATTTATCTTATTGTTGGCCTACCTGTTACTCACAATTACCACTAACTGTTGCCACTAGCCCTGTATGGCCCAAACTCCTCACTGTTCCTAAGGAGTGGTGAGCCTTTAACTGACCAAATAAGCAATACCCCAAGAGCAAAGAAAAAGAAAATGGAAAAAGAAAATCGCTCGGTGTGCAACGTGCGCCACGCACTACTCAAATCACCAACATTCAAACAGTCCAAAGGCTAGTGGAAAGGGATCAGACAATGAATGACAGTACCAGGTTGGTTGGGTCTGCAGCCTCAGTCTGCTTGATGTCCGGAACTGCTGGCCGGCTCGATCCGGATTTTGGGTGGGGAGGGGTGGGGGTTCGCCTTAAAGTCCCAGGCAACCAACCTGGGGTCAAAGGAGGAAGAGTAGTGGGGATGAGTGGAGATTCGGAAGGGTCAGGCCTTCAGCCTCAGTCTGCCTGGTGTCCGGAACTCCACCTCAGAGATTCTTCTAGGGAAATTATCTTATAAAAGTTTCAAGAGACCTTACTGGTAAACATGGCATTTGCACAGAATAATTATGTTGTAGAAAAAAATTATTTAAAAAATATCATAGAGTATGGTTATGTTTTAAAGACAATATATTTTAAGTTATGTTGATAAGATAAAGTATGAGAAACTCAATACATATTTTTCTCAGAGTTTAATATTTTAAAATTGGCATCTAGAAAAGAAAACCTCTGATCCACCAACATTTCATTGCACTATCTGTTTATAGAGTGTATGTATACCTCAGTTCTCAGTGTAGGCAAGAAAGCATGTATTGAACCTTATAGTTTTTCTCTCATGCTTTAGTCTGGAAGTGATATGGTACTAGTCACATGTCCTTTCTCAAAAAAAAAAAAAACACAAAAGAAAAGAAAAGAATTGAATACAGTCTTCTAATTGTCATATTGATAAAATAGAATCATTTCCACAGCATGCAATCCCTTTACTGAATATTCCATTCTTTTATCTACTCAGGTAGAGAATTAGCTCCTTCCTGTTTAAGTGGGAAAATTTTTTTAAAAATCACACTAAATTCAGAATCAGATTATTTTAATTTTTTGGCAGATTCCAAATCTTTGTATTTTTCAAAATAAAAATCACACATTTTTTAGAGACAATATAAACAAGAATTGCAAAAAAAATGTTGCTCAGGCATAAGCATATACAGATGTGTTAATTATACACATATGATGACAAGTGTACTTGGAAAACAGTTCATTGGAAATATTCACACAGTTCTGGATATGTACATTGTGTAGTGTTACAATTCTATACTCATACTAGGAAAATTGACGATATGTTACATTAACTTACAAGTACACAAAATGCAAAATACAGTTTATCTTCTTTACAATAAAGAAGTATGAGGTTTTTTTTATTTTTTTTTATTCAGGTCACATATGGTCCTTTTGATCCCATCCTTAATGATAAAGACCAATTTCCATCAGTTTATCAGATGGTCTCCAAGGACAGCTCTCTGGCTTATGGAATCATCTGCTTGTTGCTGCATTTTGGCTGGACATGGGTGGCACTCTATGTATCTGATGATATGCAAGGGGAGCAGTTCCTCCAAGATGTAAAGGCAAAGATGACAGGAAAGGATATTTGTGTGGACTTTACAGAAAAGCTCCCTGCCACAAAAGGGTGGCATTTTATATCGTGAGTTTCTTGTTGTAAAGAGGATCAGAGTGTCATCTGCAAATGTGTATATAATACTTGGTGAGGAAGGGAGTATCTTGAGCTTGGGATTGAAAAAAAAGTCTTATTCAATTTTGGAAAAGGTATGGATCATGAGAAATCTCCACTCCTCAGACTTGGAAGATGTGTTGAGTATTTTGAGTAACATGCGATACAATTTCCATGGAAGCCTTTTTATTTCAAACCAGAAAAGGAAAATTCCTGGCTTTAAACAATTTCTCAAGACAGTCAACCCTTTCCAATACCCAGAAAAATTATATTTCAGTGGTCTCTGGGTTTCCTTTTTTAATTGCTCACTTACTGGGCCACTATGTAGCAAACTTAGAGACTGCCAACCAAATTCTTCCATAGAGTTTCTACCACATAATTTTTACATGAGGACAGTGTGTGACCCCAGCTATTTTATCTATCATGCTGTGCACAGGGTGGCCCAAGGTCTTTATAAGATACTTCTGCAAAAAATAGAAATGGGATCTGAAGGAGAAGCAGACCAGCCTATTCTTCCCTAGCAGGTAAACATTCTTCATAAGCACCTGATTATATTTGGAGGCATTTTCTTTTTCATTTTTAAAAATAATATTTCTGCCATAGGTCATGTGCTTTCACCATAGAGATATGTTGAGAAAGAAAGAGAAATCATTCCCTGTGGGTATGGCCACACCATAATTCCTTCTGTTCCATTGTCTTCCTGTCATTTAGGCACCAGACATACACTCATGCCTGGCATGATTTTCCACATTTCTGGTCTGAAATTCAAACCATGGTCAGTCATATGGGAGTCCTCCTTAACCGTCAAACTACCTCTGACCCCTGAAGTGTTTTTATTTTTTTGTTTTGTTTTGTTTAATTTTTTGTATTTAGCTATTTCCCTTAGGGCAAGTGTGCTTACCAGAAAGGAAAAAGACAGAAGAAAAATGAAAATCACCTTCTAGGGAAATGGCCATGCTGCATACAGTCCCTTCTCTTGTCTCCTTTTGAGATTTTGAGCATGCTACCACAACATGTCTGGCATAGTTGTCAAGCCTCCAGATCCAGAACTCAAACTGTGGTAGATCATGTGGAAACTCAGTCACCCTAACCACCAAGCCATCTGCTTAGGTATATTTCTTTGTGGTACTGAAAAAGATTATATAGAGAGAATAAAACTTTTTCTCTAAAGGGAGCTCTCCATTAGTTGCACATGATTCATCCACTCTGTCTTTTCTCTGTGAATTGCCCTTGGAGGCTGGCTTTTTCACATCACTCTCTTTCTCCTCTCTTTCCCCTCGACTTCACCATGTCTTTCCCTGTCCTTGATTTTATAAAATGATGGGAAGAGAAAGTATGGAAAGTAGTCACAATATAACCTTAATGTAACTTAGAATAAACAGATTTAAGGTGGACAAAATGTTGGAAGAAATGTTAGAATATTCTAAAGTCAGAATGACCATTTGGGAAGGATCTGAGCACTTATACTCTTTTACTGGCATGAATGACCTAGAGGTGTCTGCAGTTATTTATTTTGCCTGTCTTAATCATAACAGAATTAATTTTAATTTTACTTATACTGTTTTCAATAATCATGGTAGAAGGAACAGTTATCCAGTTTTATAATATCGAACCACTTTGATGCATATAGTCTCAGGATATCCTATTTGGTTTATAAATAAATTTATCTTTTATTTTAAAAATATTTTAAAGAATTATTTATTTAGTTTTCTTTATTTATTTATTTATTTTAATTTGGCCAGAGAGAGACACAGAGAAAGAGAGAGAGTGAAAGTGAGAAATGAAGCCACCAGGTCTGGGACTCGAACTGTGGTCAGCCATATGGGAGTGTCCAGTGCCTTAACCACCACACCACCTACTGGTCCCCAAGTTTATCTTTTAAATAAACACTAAATCATGGAACCAGCAGCTGGCATCATGGTTGAGACACTGGACTCTTACATGGTTGACTGTGTTTTTTACCCTAGGCATGGTGACTTGCTTTCTCACTTTCTCTCTCTCTTGTTGTCTGTCTCTGTTTAGTGGTAAACACACCATATAGAAAATCTAAAAAAAAAATAGTAAAATAAAATAAATAATTCAAAGAATGTAAGTAAGTTAATTAATTATGTGTAAAACATCTTTATCAAAAAGAGACAAATTAGAAAAAATTGTTCAGAAGAACAAGTAAATATAACACACATACATAAAAATAAAGATCAGAAATTTAGTTTCCATTTGATTTCTACTTGTACTAAGAATAACAACATTTGACCTGCTCTTTGAAAAAGTTTTAAGTTGACTCTTGGAAAAGCACATAGTTTTGTCAAAAC
>NW_006159833.1:50410-51885 GCF_000334495.1 Tupaia belangeri chinensis | reverse complement strand
AGGGGGGTGTGCGGTGTGCCCCCCCCCCCGGGGGGGGGGGGTGATTTCTCACTTTCTGTCTCTCTCTGTCTTTCTGGCCAGCTGACACACCCTATAGCAAAAACCTCTCAAAAAATGTAAAGACTGAAAAAACAGTTGTATAAACAATAAAAGTTAATAACTTTCTGTAAAAAGTCATAAACTTTAAAATAAAATTCTAACATATTTTATTTAAAATCTCCTTACTGAGGCCTACAAGTGGTATGGTGGTTAAATTTCTAAACTCCCATATGGCTGGCTGGTTTGAGTCCTGGACCTGACGGCTTGCTTTCTCAATTTCCTTCTCTCTCTCTCTCTCTCTCTCTCTCTCTCTCTCTCTCTCTCCTCTCTCTCTCCCTTCCACCATGCCCTTTTGCAAATTAAAAATAATGATAATAGGTAAAATTAAATAAATAATTCTTCAAACACTAAATCTTTAGTGGGATGGATTTATGGTCTATTGAATAAGGAAGTTGAATTCCACATGGCCCAAGTCCAAGACCTTGAGGCCTCAAAAACACTCAGGCATATGTGCATGTATGCATTCCCAAAATCCCAAAAGGAGAAATGAAGACATTACAACTCATTTACCATGGGGGCACTTTTTTTCTCATCTCTCATGTTCTCTCTATGTCTCTATGGGAAGTTTACTTGACCACCAGGGATAAAAACTTCTTTACAGTTTAAAAGTTTGGGGGCCACAGATGGCATAATGGTTATGTCACTGGACTCTCATGTAGTTGATCATGGTTCAAATCTCAGAACTGGAGGCTTAAAACTCATTCCAGTGGTATATGCATACATGCCCCAAATCCCAAGAGAAGAATGGAGGAAAAGGGATTATGGCATGGCTATCCCTCCTGTGAGTTTTTTCTCACTTATTGTCTCTCTGTTTTTCTCTCTCTGGCAAGCACATATTTCCTATAGCAAAAATCTCTCTAAATTTAAAAAAAAAAAGAATTTGAATGTTTTAAATTCATGTATTTGTTACAAATTATTTCTTTTTATGTTGCATGACAATAACACTTTTACCAAAAGAAGTCCAAAATAAAGATAAAGAACAAAACAAGTTTGTAGATAAAGAACAGAACAAGATGGTTCTTTTAAAAAGTTTTACTCAGGTGCAAATAGTATCCAAAAAGTTGCTCATATTTAATGTCCACTTTTGGATAAACTTTAAGAACTGTATAATTTTATACTACCCCTACCAAGAATCTAAATCTTTTTATAATACAGTGCCTTTTAAATTTTTTTTCTACAAGGGACCAGCAGGTGGCATAGTGGTCACAGTGCTGAACTCCCACATGGCTGACAGGTTCAAGTTTAGAACCTGGTGGCTTGCTTTCTCAGTTTCCCTCTCTCTCTGGTCAAATTTTTAAAATCACAATAATAAGTAAAATTAAATCATTCTTACTTTTTTTCTTCATATGCATTTCTTAGGGCAAGACACAGAGGGA
>NW_006159833.1:49934-50168 GCF_000334495.1 Tupaia belangeri chinensis | reverse complement strand
ATGAGAAATCCAGTGCCTTACCACCACATCACTTGTTGGCCCCATCCAGCGTGTTTTGTAAGCTACAGGTACAAGAACCAAAATGCTGGCTTAGTGATTTGTGATTCAGCCACTTTAATCACACCAATCACTGGCTGGGCCCATATGTGCCCTTTAAGAATGACCAAGTTTAGCCTCTAATTAGTCCATGCCAGATTTTGGTAGTTTGGGTTTTATGAAATTTCATGTACAAAT
>NW_006159833.1:47583-49917 GCF_000334495.1 Tupaia belangeri chinensis | reverse complement strand
ATATTCTAGAATTTTTCTTATGAGCTACAACCACTCCTCCATTGTTTTTAGAAAGAAAAAGGAAAGTACATCTCACATGACTACAGAACTGGTGACAGCTCAATCCATATTGAGCTCCTACAAAAAAGGGTAGAGATGATACAATAGAAGGATTACGTGATAGATATGGAGTGTCAAACCTCTTCATCTAATGCAGTCCTAATTTGTAAATCCTGCCTTTGATGCAGCTTCATCCATTTATGAGGAAAAGCCAATTGACAAACAACATTGGGTACAACAAGCTCCTGGAACAAAACAGAAAAACGATACAGTATGATATCCACAATGTTGTGAGATTTTTTAATCACAGTTTACTGTTGGTTAAAGTAGGAGATTTTGTCTACAGGAGCAGCCAAGATCAAGGCTTGGTCATCAATGAAGAGATGGTAAACTGGCCTGTTAGTTTCAAGGAGGTATGATGTCATTTCAATGTTAAATATATACAGAGGTATCTGACCAGAGTCCTGAAATGAAATTGTGTGACTAGACGTTTTTGTGTGCTGTTCTTGTTTTTGTTTTCCAATATTATTTATTTTTATTTATGTTTAATCACTGTACCTTTTACAGTGTACAACATGACTTTTCCTAGCATGAGTACAGTGCATATTAGACAAGAAAAAGACATTACCATCTACATTGTCATCAGAAATAGCTTTTTATTTTTGTGTCAGTTATATGTACTTTTTTCCCTCTGCTTTTCTCCTCCCCTAATACCCACCCTCATATTATCCCTATCCTTACTATCTGTAGTATCTACATTTGCACTCCATGCTACTATAATTTCCAATCTTTCAGTTTATGCTGTAAGTGTAGACATTCATGTATTTTATTTGGTTTTAATTTCTTTTATATATTAAATCAGTATACTTAGTTTGTAAAGTGAATTTTCCAACATGAATACATTTCACACCAATCCAATTGGGGATACTATATATATTATCATCAACAATTAATAATGCATTTCTTTGTCCCATAAATGTCTTGTCTTTCTATTTTGTCCTTAATGTTTTCCCTCACATTCTCCTCCTTTTCCCACCCACTTTCCACACTAACTTAGCATTCAGTTTGCTTTTCACGAGCCAGCAGGTGTTGTAGTGGTAAAAGTGCTGAGTTCTCACATGGCCAACCACGGTTTTGTGTCCTGAATCTGGTGAAATCTTCTCTTTCAATAATCTTGAAAATTATGCCTGGCATGCATATGTGTGTGTATGCCCAAAATCATGAGAGGATAATGGGGAGAAAGGGCTTAAGGCATGACCAACCTTCTGAGGATTAATTTCTCACTTATTGTTTTTTTGTTTGTATCTCTTTCTGGTGAAAGCAATGACCTATGGCAGACCCTAATGAAAAATTAATTAAACTCATGCCTCAGTGAAAAACGCCTCAATGAAAATACAAATTATTTTTTTAAATATGCCTTTTTAATCCTGACTTCATACTATTGACTTTGCTTACATACATTCTTACTATAGGAAAACATCTGTTTCTTACATGCTGATATGTTTTCTTATGTTTGTTTAAACAGCAGTCCAATTAAAATCAATGTGGTAATGGATATGCATATGGAGTTAAACATTGTCTAATGAGAGAAATACATTTTTAATTTTATTTCATTTCATTTTTATTTGAGATAGATTTTTGCAGTAGAACATGTGTGCTTGCCAGAGAAATCAAGAGATAAAAAAGCTAAAAATTTCCCCCTGGGGAGATGATGATGCCACAATCCCTTTTCCTCCAGTCTCCTCTCAAAATTTTGAGTTCACATGCACATTCACCCAGTAAGATTCAAGCTGCCAGATCTGGGACTTAAACTGCACTTAGCCATGTGGGAGTCCAACAACATAAACAGTGAGCCATATGCTGGTCCCCAAGAAATGCATTTTTAGGAAAGTTTGTCATGTTATGAACATAATAGATTGCACTTACACAAACCTAGATGATACTGAACATTGCACATGAAATTTATATGATCTAATCTATTATCTTATGGGACCACTATCATGTATGCTTTTCATCATTGACTAAATTGTCTTCTATGTTTGTAGAGCACTCAACATTTATATATATATGTATATGAACATGTGTGTGTGTGTATGAGCTTGTGTGTGTCTATAAAAATTCCTCTATATATCCAGAAACCCTTTATAATTCATCAACAAAGTCCTTCTTATCTATTGATATTCTATAAACACAAGGAGAGTATAGATTAAAATACTATTGATGTTTTTGTAGATACCATTCACATTTCCTCTTGTCATGTTGCATATCATTTTTTAAGAATTATTTATTTAATTT
>NW_006159833.1:46780-47358 GCF_000334495.1 Tupaia belangeri chinensis | reverse complement strand
AGCCAATTAGATGAGGCAGAAGATTTATACAACAGGGGCCAGCAGATCACATAGTAGTTACAATGCTGGACTCACAGATGACTGATCTCAGTTTGAGTCTTGAACCTGCTATCTACAACCTCATACTGAGCGCATGTGCATTCATGATCCACGTCCTGGGAGGAGATGGAGGAGAATGGATTGTGATGTGGCCATTCCCTCTGTGGGCTAATTTCTCACTTTCTCTCTCAGTGTCTCTGTTTCTTTCTTTCTCTCTCTTTCTCTCTCTCATTACTACACACACCTTAAGGCAAAAATCTTTTCTAAAAAGATTTATATAACAATCATGCCTCACACATGTATTGTGTTTATATATGAAAAACAGTGCTCTAGGGAACCAGCAGTTAGTGTAATGGCTATGTCGCTGGGCTCCCACGTAGTCGACCGCGGTTTGTGTCCTGGACCCGGTGGCTTAAAACTCACGCCGGGCGCGTGTGCGTGCGTGCCCAAGATCCCTAGAGGAGAATGGAGGAGAAGGGATTGCGGCGTGACCATCCCCCCTGGGGGGTGATTTCTCGCTTTCTGTCTCTATGTCTCTC
>NW_006159833.1:37917-46406 GCF_000334495.1 Tupaia belangeri chinensis | reverse complement strand
AATTAGGTACATTGGAGATATTTGGCAAATAATACATAAAGAGGGCAGGTTGGTGACATGATGGTTAAAGCACTGGACTCTCACATGGTTGACCACAGACCTGTGGTTTGCTTTCTCACTTTCCCTTCCTCTCTCTATTTCTGTTCAAATTTTAAAATAATAATAATAATAATAAATACAGTTAAGTAAATAATTTTTACAAAAATTGAAAAATAGTAATAATACATAAAGAACAAAGGGAACCATATTAGTTCTTCATTACAAGTCTTTGTAAGGGTAGCATAGTGGTTAAGTTCTGGACTCCCACATGGTTGACTGCAGTTTGAGTCCTGGAACTAGAAACTTAAAACTCATGTCTAGCATATGTGTATGGTTGCCTCAAACCCTGACAAGACAATAAAGAATGGATTGCAGTGTGGACATCACACAAGGAGTGTTTTCTCACTTTCTCTGTATCTCTGGCAACTTTATGTACCCTATAGCAAAAATCTCTCTCTAAAACAAAACAATTAAAAGAAAACCTAACTAATATCAATGTAATGTGAGTTTAAATGATACACAGCATTGAACTATTAAAGGCAATAGTTATCCAAAATGGACAAAAATAGACATCTCATCAAAACAGTTTATAACATATATGATTATGACTAATAATTCTCTTTTCTGCTCAGACTCCTGAATATGTGTGTAGTCGCAGCTGTGTTCCTGGATTTCAAAAACTTCCCCAGGAAGTAAGACCTGTTTGCTGCTTTATTTGTGTCTTATGCCCAGAGTCAGGCATTTCAAATCAAACAAGTATGAAATATATAACTAGATTCTTATTCCCTACTATTGCTTGATAAAAGTAAAACTGTTACTATTAGAAACAAAACATGGGGACCAGGAGGTGATGTGGTGGTGAAGGCACTGTCCCATGTGGCTGACTGTGGTTTAATTCCCAATCCTGACTCTTGAGTCATGCCAGGTGCATGTGCATGTGTGCCCAAAATCTCCAGAGCAGAAAGTAAAATAAGATACTGTGGCAAGGCCATCTCCTCTGGAAGGTGATTTCTCACTTTCTCTCTGCTGAACACACTTGCCCTATAGCAAAACTCTCTTTCTCTTTCCCACTCTCTTTCACACACACACACACACACACACACACACACACAAACACATGTAAACACACAGGAGAAAGAAAGGAAAACATTTTTTAAAAAACAAAAGTTTTAGCAGGAAACAAAAAAACAAAGGAGAAAGTCTTTAAGATCCAGGTCTAGGCAGAGTTCTTAGATTTGACATCAAAAGCATGATCCATAAAAAGGAAAGTGGACCCCATTTAATTTTGACCATGTCATGAATTTTGCTCCTTGACAGACCTTATGAAAAGGATAAAAAGACAAGCCATAGAGTGGAAGAAAATATTTGACAAGGGACTAGTATATATAATATATAAAGAACTCCCAAAACTCAAAAGTAAAAAAAACAAACATTTCAATTACAAAATGGGTAAAAGATATAAACATATTTCTCTGAAAAGGATATATAGAATGGCAGATAAGCACCTGAAGAGATGTTCAGCATTGTTAGCCATTAAGAAAATGCAAATTAAAACCACAATGAAATATCACTTTCAGAATGCCTACAACAAAAAAGTAGTGACAACACCAAGTGCTGGTAAGGATACAGAGCAATTGGACCCCTCGTACATTGCTGCTGACATGTAAAATGGTATGACCATTCTGGAAACAAATTTGGCAATTTCTTTTTTGTTTTATAATTATTTTGTTTTATTTTATTTATTTATTCATTTATTTTAATTTGACCAGTGAGAGACACACAGAAAGAGAGAGAGAGACAGGGAGAGAGACAGGGAAAGTGAGAAAGCAAGCCACCAGGTCCAGAACTTGAACTGTGGTCAGCCACGCGGGAGTGTCCAGGGCTTTAATTTCCACACCACCTGCTGGTCCTAGAAATTTCTTCATCAAAATTAAGCATGTAATTACCATATGACCCAAAAATTGTACCCTTGGAAATGTATCCTGGAAAACTGGAAATTATTACTTACTCAATTAAGTATTATTCAATTTCAGGCATTTTAACAGTAAAAATCATTTTGATTTTCATTACTAGTAAAAATTAATATTTATGTTTAGGTTAGAATATGTCAAGAAAAATATGCTTATATTTTTGTGAATGAATTGCAAAACCAAATGAGTGTGTAAAATAAGAAATAAAAATAGTGGTATGGAGACAGCCCATGGCATGGTGGTTAAGGTGACTGAATCTCACATGACCCAAATTGTGACTTGAGGCCTCCACCAGATGACTTGGAAAATACACCAGGAGTTTGTATCTTGTGCAAAATAATGATAAAGGGAAAATATGGTGCAGAAGGGATTGTGGCATGACCATTTTACAGAGGTGGTGCTGCCTCAAATTCTTTCTCTGGGTGTCTCTCTCTTGTGAGTGAATATGTCTCCCAACAATTTTTTAAAAAATGAATAATATGGAACCAGCAGGTGGCATGGTGGCTAAGGGTGTTGGACTGCCACATCACTGACTGCGGTTTGAGTCTGGGACTGGGTGGCTTTTTTTCTCACTTTTACTCTCTCTCTGGTTGAATTAAAAATAATAATAATGATATAATAATGGCCTGGAAAAGATAATAAAAAGCTATTTGGTGATGATGAGGATTTTAATGTCTTTGTATTGACTGATAAGCATGGTATTCCTTCTGGAAAAAGAATTGTAATGCACTGTAAAGTTATATGTGATTCAGTGTAATGCAAACAAGATTATGATAATAGTAAACAAAAGTAATAATAATAACAAATTAAATTAAATAAGTAATTTTTTTTATTTAAAACTGTTTAATAAGAATGATCTCAGACAAGCAGAGTAGCTTTGACCTGGAAGAGTATGACGACATACAAGCGGGCAGGAGTCCACAGGTGGTCAGCGTGGGCGGTGAATATTAGGGGCCAGTAGGTAGCATGATTCATAAGATACTGGAATCCCACATGACCGACCATTATTTGAGTCCCAGACCTGGCCACATATTTTTCCACTTTCTCTGTCTCTTTCTGTCTCTGTTTAAAACTGTTTAATAAGAATGATCTCAGACAAGCAGAGTAGCTTTGACCTGGAAGAGTACAGCGACATACAAGCGAGCAGGAGTCTACGGGAGGTTAGCATGGGCAGTGAATATTAGGGGCCAGTAGGTAGCATGATTCATAAGATACTGGAATCCCACATGACCGACCATGATTTGAGTCCCAGACCTGGCCACATACTTTTCCACTTTCTCTGTCTCTTTCTGTCTCTGTCTCTGTCTCTCTGTGCCTAGAGCAAATTTTAAAATTAATGAAAAATAAAACTAAATAAATAATTATATTAAAAAATAAAAAAATGAACAGAAAAAGAAAGGGGTTGGGACCCAGAAAAAAATAGACACATTTATGTGGGTGCCAAACCTGTTTCTGAGACAAAAGTCTGAAATATCTGGTGACTCTTGGAATAGAAATAGATAATACAAAATAAATGTGATTAGTTATCATTCTAATTCTTTTTTTCTAAGAACTGTTTACTTAATTATATTATTATTATTATTAAAATTTGCTATAAGTCATGCACACTCACCAGAGAGATAGAGGAAATGAAAGTGAGAAAGCAAGTTACCATGTCTGAGACTCAAACTGCAATGTCTTGCAGGAGCCTAGGCTCTTTTTTGTATTTTTCTAAATTTCTTTTACACATTCAATCACTATACATCACTTGTAAAGTGAATTTTTCAACATGAATACACTTCCTACCATTCCAGTTAGGGGATGTTATCATGTTATCATCAACCACTAACAATTCATTTCTATGCCCCATAAATGTCTTACATCTCTGTTTTTTTCCTTAATGTCTTTCCTCAGACTCTCCTTTTTCCATCATCTTCTCACACTACCATCTTAACTGGCATGACACCTGCTGACCCCCACTGTAATTTTTTGAGAAGATATTGGGTTGTAGGAGTCACAATGTATTTTAGTTTTTTTACTTTTCTATGGAAAAATGCGTCATGACTTTTTCGACAGCCCAATAATATTGCCTCAGTATTACCAAAAGCAAATAAATACTTGAGTAAATATTAGACACACCGTCTAGTTTTCTTCAAAAACAAAATAATAAATGCAGACAGACTTATTAATTTCCATAATCTCTGTGGCTGATTTTCTGCTTCATAACAATAAAAGTATGTCCAACAGAAATCACATAATGTATAAAGGCAAAAAATAATCCCAACTTCTCAAAAAGAAAAAGAGATTTACAAACTGTGCTTTCAAATGTGTATAAATGGATACCTCAAAAAGAACATTCCATCTTTCTATCGTGTAAAACTATAATACCAATTCCTCAAACAACAGCTATATAGGAGCAATCAAATTCCATTAAAGATTTGAATGCTTTAAATTAAAACAATTTTCTGGGAATTGCAGGTGTCATAGTCAATTATTTTTGAACTCCAACATGGCCAAATGCAGTTCAAGTCCCAAACATGGTGCTTTGAAACTCATGCCGGGCAGGTGTGTGTACATACCCAAGATCCTGGGAAGAGAATGGAGAAAAAGAGATTGTAGCATGACCATTCTCTCTGAGAGTGATTTCTCACTTTTTCTCTCACTGTGTCTGTCTCTTTCTCTCTCTGGCAAGCACACATGCCCTAAGGCAAAAACCTCTACCAAAACAAACAAAAAAAGAAATTAAACCAGTTTTCAACATTTACATACGACTATTTATGATAAAATTGATAGAAAAATTAAAATGTACAATAAGAAAAATAGGTACATAAAATGACATGCTATATACAAGGAAAACTCAATAGAAATTAGGATAGAGCTGGAAGTTAGGATATTCCAGGAGAATAAGATATTTCTTGATATCAGAATATTAAAAAGAAAACTATTCATTTCTGTTGTGATGAACAAATATGATAAACCATAGAAATATAAAATTCATTATAAAGAAAACAGAAGAGAGTGTAGAGAAGAAATCTTGAATAAATTCTCATAATTGATGGTATCGTTTCACAAGATGGGCCAACCAAGATCTTTAGATGCTGAGACCCAGTTTTAAATCACTTTGGTGCCACTTGAAGCTGAAATAATTGTCCCAGTGTCATCAACCAACATAGGCTCTTAATTTGGTATATCTTGGTATTATCTCGGGGATTCATCTGTGGAAAATTACACAAATGTCACCATTTCCTTCAACATGACAATCAATTTGTAAAATTAAATTGCTGGATCTTTGTTTTGTCACCAGATGCAAAGCAGTGTGTCCAGTGCCCAGGTCAAGAATATCCAAACAGTGAAAGAACTCATTGCCTCCCCAAACCTGTGACATTCCTGGATTTTGAAGATGCTTTGGGGACAGCCATGGGCTGCATAGCTCTGTGCTTCTTTGTCCTCACAGCTGTAGTTTTGGGGATATTTGTTAAGTGCAGAGACACTCCCATTGTCAAGGCCAACAACCAGGCTCTCAGCTTTATTCTGCTCATCTCCCTCCTACCATGCTTCCTCTGCTCCTTGCTCTTCATTGGCCATCCTAACACAATCACCTGTGTTCTCCAACAAGTTGCATTTGGTCTTGTGTTCACGGTGGCTGTTTCCACTGTTTTGGCCAAAACCATTACGATGATTCTGGCATTCAAGGCCATGAAGCCTGGAAGAACCATGAGGTGCTTGCTGCTCTCAGGGGCTTCTAACTCTGTCATTCCCATTTGCTTCCTGATCCAAATGATTATCTGTGGAATCTGGCTGGGAAAGTCTCCACCTTTCGTTGACACAGACTCACATTCTGAGCCCAGAAACCTCCTCATTGTGTGCAAGAAGGGCTCAGTCACTGCCTTCTACTGTGTCCTGGGACACCTGGGTTTCTTAGCTCTGGGGAGTTTCGCTGTGGTTTTCCTGGCCAGGAACCTGCCTGACACATTCAATGAAGCCAAGTTTCTCACATTCAGCATGCTCATGTTCTGCAGTGTCTGGGTCACATTTGTCCCCGTCTATCACAGCACCAAGGGGGAGTTCATGGTGGCTGTAGAGGTCTTCTCTATTTTGGCCTCCAGTGCAGGACTCCTAGACTGCATCTTTGCCCAAGTGCTATGTTATTCTGATAAGGCCTGATAAGAATTCCTGGAAAGCTTTAAAGAACAGAAGCGGTTACAAATAAAATATAAGGTTTATATCATAAGACTGTATCACAATTTTAGGGTTTTGAACCAGAAAGGTACAGACTTTATATTCTCGTATTATAAAGTAATTGAAAAATACTGACTTCTTAAATTTATTTTAAAACAATAAATATATGTATGTAATCTTTGACAGTTATTATACTTTCTATGATTGGTATCTTAGATTAATGGGTATTTCTTACATTATGGTAATGATTAATGGCAATATTTTAATAATTCTTTAGTTTTTATTTTGTTCTCCTAGAAAGTTTTTTTACTTCTATACAGACAGAAATAATGTCTTTACTTACATATCTGGTTTATTGATTTGTATCTTTTCTCTCTGTTCTAGGAAGGTCTTGCTTTATTTACCTTTATTATTTTGACGACCATGATTTATTTCTGTTTGACCAGAGAGTCGGGGAGAGTGAGAATGCAAGCCACCAGGTCTGGGACACAAACTGCTCTCCATCATGTGGGAGTCCAGTCTCAAGTCCTCTGCCACCGGTTGGCCACTGAAATTTAAAAATGATGCCAAGATCATAGATTGGGGAAAGGACAGAAGCTCATTAAATAGTTCCGTATATAGTGGGTATCCATGTCAGAAAGAGCAGATTACAAACGTAAATGTAAGACACAGAACAGGACTACAGAAGAAAAAAATAGGGGAAATTCCTTAGGTATTGATCTGGGCACAGATTTTTTAAAGAATACCTGAAAATCAGAGGTAACAAAAGCAAAACATTTCACCTGATATTGTAGCAAACTAAAATGATTCTGCATAGCAAACAATCAGCAGGGTGAACAGATATGCTTCAAGAGCAGTTCAATGCATTTTTAATGTATTCATCTAGTGAAGAATTAATATTTGGAGTATATAAAAAAGTCAATAAACTAAAAAAAAAGACCCTGATTACAGAATTAAATCAATACATGAATAAACATTTCTAAAGAAGACATACAATAGTCAAGTATGTGAAAAAAATGCTCAATATCACTAATTTCCGACAAAATATAAATACAAACTACAATGAGGTTTCACATTTCCTTAGTTAAAATGACCATTTTCTATGAGAAATAAAAGTGAAATGATAAAACATGATACACTGCAAGGTTAACTTACATGGGAAGGTTTAGAGTTTACATCTCGAGACCTTCCTGAGTGTACTGGGCATACTTGTACCTACAATGTGACAGTGGATGAGGCTGGGGGTAGATAATGTGTTGAGATGCTTTGGGGAGTGCTTGTTTCTCTATGGGTCTCTCTAGTCCTCTTTATTTTTTTTTCTCTTTTATGCATGAAAAGAATAAACTTTGAAGCATCTTTTTTTGGGGGGGAAGAGGTTGCCGTAATGCACATGTGCTCACCAAAGAGACAGAAACAGAGAGAGGAAAAGTGGAAAATCACTCCCCAGGGAGCTAGCCTTACCACAATCCCTTCTCCTCCATTCTCTAAGAATTTTGAACACACACATGCACACTCACATGCACACACACGTGCTCAATGTGATTTATAAGTTGCCAAGTCCAAAATGCAAGCCATAGTTGGTCATGCAGGAGTCCAGTGCCTTAACCATGACACCACCTGCTGTCCATTTTGAAAAAAATTTTTAAATAATGCTGAACTAGCAGGTGCTGGGTCCCACATGGTCAACTTCATGACGGATGGCTTAAGAAATTGCAATGTACATGTGTGCATGCATACTGAAATAGTACAAAAAGAAAGATGAAGGAATTATTGTGGCTTGCTCATATCATTTAATGTGTGCTTTCTCATTCTCTCTTTCTCTCTGACTCTCTCCAACAACAAGTGCATGTGCCCTATACCAAAAACTAGAAATAAAAAACCTAAGTATATTTTGAATCAATAGTTTTGAACAGTGCCTGCTATCAAAGATGGCCCAGAAAGCTCCCTGCAAGTCTCTTGATCATGACCACTAGTTCTCCTCCTGCTGTGGCTGTGGAATAGTGTGGCTAATCTTTACCAGAAGGTCAGCAAAGGCCTGAGAGGCCAAGGAAGCATGGGTAGAATTCCTGGGTCACGATCCTGCAAGCGTTTCCATTATTGGATGGGTCTCACAAGTCCCTAAGTATCTTTCTGGAGGCTGGAGCATACTTAGGCAGAAAACAAAATCCTGGAAGGCGTATCTTGACTGACCTGGTCTCTTGGGTTTGAACATGGCTCTTGAAACATTTCCTTTGTTTCTCTCTTTTCCTTTCTTCTTTTCTTTCTTTTCTTTTCTTCTTTTCTTTTCTTTTCTTTTCTCTTTTCTTTTCTTTTCTTTTTTCT
>NW_006159833.1:33918-37891 GCF_000334495.1 Tupaia belangeri chinensis | reverse complement strand
TTCTTTCTTTCTTTCTTTCTTTCTTTCTTTCTTTCTTTTCTTCTTTTTTCTTTCTTTCTATTTCTTTCTTACTTCCTTTCTTCCTTTCTCTTTTCTTCACTCTTTTTAAAAAATTGTCATTTGACTTTTACTTATTTTAAGTCTTATATTTTACAAATCTATGCTGATAGTATATCTCCTTTAGATTAATCCTTCTAATAAGTTGTCAAAAGCACCACTACTAAAAACAGTATATACTGAAAGTCTAGTTCTTACGTGATTTTGAACAGTTGTCTGAAGATAATTATAAAATATAGCTTAGTTTGACTTAGATAATTAAGAATTCAAGAGCCAGCATTTGGTATGGTGATTAAGGCACTGGACTCTCACATGACTAACTATAATTCAGGTCCCTGACCTGGTGACTTGCTTTCTTACTCTCCCTCTCTCTGATCAAACTTTAAAATAAAAAAATATATAAATGATAATTAAAATTAAGTAAATAATTCTTTTAAAAAAGTATTCAAAGGTAAAATTTAACTTGATACTAAATCTTAACACACTGATTTTCAAAAGCATATAATCTTACAAATTGTTTATAAAGTATGTAAAATGTTCTTTATTTGATAGTAAACTATTCTTTATTTGATAGTATACTCACACTACACTTAAAAAAATCTTTCAATAAGTAAAAAGCAGTGTTTCATATACAGGAATTCTAATTGGATTGGAATAGTTAAGATCAAAAGTATACAGTAGACATTAGTAGTTTATCTTCAGTGCTTGCCTTTAATGGGTTATGAACACAAAATAAAGCACAGGTTAGTCTGCTTGGTTTTGAATAGTGAAGGAACTTCCCCAGAATTTATATATTTATATAACCAGCTACATATAAGCCTTCAGGGAGGATGGCCATGCCACAACCGCTTCTCCTCCATTCTCCTCCTGGGATCTTAGGCACATATGAAATGTGTCTGATGTAATTTTCAAGCCACTACCTCCATGACTTAAACCATAATCAACCACGTGGGATTCCAGCAATTTATTCCCTATCATCTACTGATTTTCCAGTAAGTTTTGAGATGGCATTCATAGTTTTTATAGAAAGATGAGTATTATTAATGATTTATCAATTATATCTTAGCAAGGGAAAATAATGATAGCATTTTCTTAACAGAAATTACTTTCAAAACTTTAAAAACCAATAAATTTCATTTAATCATAAGCCAGTCTTACCTACAACAGGACTGTTCAACAAAAATATCCCATCAGCCAATCATTCGATTTATGCTGTAGGATATCGATTAATTATAGTACTCATAAAAAATGAGACATGGGTCCAGTAGGTGATATGGCTGAGGTACTGAACTACACGACTGACCATGGTTTGAGTCCCAGACTGAGAGGTGTTTTTCATTGTTGTTGTTGTTGTTTTCTGAAATTTCCATTTTTCTCTCTGTCTCTCTCTGATCAAAATAAAAAATAATAAAAAAACAGTTTCTGAAAGCCTAATAAAACTACCATATTATCCAGCAATTCCACTCCTGGGTATCTACCCAAAGGATAGAAGAACACTCAGTTGGAAAAGCATTTTCACAGCTATCTTTATTGCAGCATTATTCATGATTGCTAAGACATCACAGACTTATTAATCGATTGAAAAATTGATGCACATATACTCCATAGAATACTATTCATTCATTAAAACAAAAACAACAAGGCCCAGGAAATTGATATAAAGTGGATGAATATAGAAGATTTGTTTCTGAGTAAAGCAAGTCAGGCTATGAAAGAGACATTGTATGTCTCCACTTAACATATACTGACTGTCCGCACTCTATGGTAGAGATTGAAAGACTGTAAAACATAAAAGTATTAAAAATTATAATGGAAACTAGAGATAAAGTGAAAATAGAGTGTGGGATAGGAAATTTGAGGGGGAAATGGAGAGGTAAGACATTTGTGGCACACAGATAAGATTTATTATCTGTTGATGAGGATGTGTATAGTGGTCTCAACTGGGCTGGACTGAGGTGTATATCATGCTGTGTAAAATCTCTTCACAATCTAAATGATGTATGGAAAATAATAATAAATAAAATAAATTAACAAATATAAATAAAAAAGGAAAAATTAAAACATTTCTGTTTTGACATAAATAAGGGAGTGGCCAACATTTTTAATTTTTTAGAAGAGTTTTGCTATATACAGGACACATGCATTGAATAGAGAGAAAGAGATAAAGTGAGAAACTTGATAGGGGGATGTCCATGCTGCAGTCCCTACTCCTCCATCCTCCTCTCAGAATTTGGAAAATGGATCTTCACATATTTTGACTTGGATTGATGCCACCAGGTCCAGGACTCAAATTGCAGTATGCCATGTGGGAATCCAGCACCTTATCCACTAGGCCACCTGCTTTCCATGCACTGACCAACTCTTACTGATGTGTAGCTTTTTCAAGATAAGCTATCGAGTAGTTCCAGATGCCAGGTGGACTGAGGCTGCAGTCCCGACCCCCACCCAAATCTTTGCGCATATCTACTGTTCCTCTTCCTTGGACCCCAGGTTGGTTGTCTTGAACTTTAAGACAAACTCCCACCCCACCTCACTAGCCAACCAGATCGAGCTGGCCAGTAGTTTGGGACACCAGGTGTACTGAGGCTGCAGGCCCGACCCTACCCCCCAAACCTGCATGCATCCCCACCGTTCCTCCTCTTTGGACCCCAGGTTGGTTGTCTTGGACTTTAAGATGAACTCCCACCCCCACCCCACTCACAAACCGGATCGAACCGGCCAGTAGTTCCAGACACCAGGCAGACTGAGGCTGAAGGTCCGACCAACCAGGTCCTGTCACTCATCCTCTGGCCCTTTCCTACTAGCCTTTGGACTCTCTGAATTTTGGTGATTTGAATAGCACATGGAGTGCAAAGCGATTTTCTTTATTCGTTTTTCTTTGCTCTTGAGTTGTAGCTTATTAGGTCAGTTGGAGGCTCACCACTCCTTAGAAACAGGGAGGACTTTGGGCCATCCAGTACTAGTTACAACAGTTAATGGTAATTGTGAGCAACAGATAGGCCAACCATAATAGAAGTCATCAAATTTTTAATCCTATACAAGTTTTAACACTCAGAGTTACCTTAAATAAGTTAAGAAGCAACATATAGAGTACCTGATGGCTAGGAACAATTGCAGGGGCTCAAGAAATATGAGCAACCAACAAAAGGCCTCTCCCTCTAGGGAAATCATCAAGCCTACATCACCCACAGTCAATACAATGGACATCGTGGACATGTCCAATAAGGAATTCAGAATATTTGTAGTGACCAAACTAACTGAGATGGAAGAGAAAAGAGACAAGGAACTCCAGGAGAAGAGGAAGCCCTTTAATGCCTTGAAAGAATAAATGGATACTTTAAACAAGAACCAGATGGAACTTCTAAGGTTGAAGAATGTGATACAGGAAATCAAAACCTCCCTTGAAAGTATTAAATGTAGGTTAGACCAGGCAGAAGATCAAATCTCTAACGTAGAAGAAAAAACATCTGACCCAGAAAAAAGTATCAAGAAGATTGAGAAAACAACCATGAAAAATGAGGACAACAGACGAGGAATACTGGATACCATCAAGTGCCCCAACATCCGTATAATTAGTATTCCAGAAGAGGAAGAAAATAATAAGGGCCTAGATCACTTATTCCATGAAACCCTGGAAGAAAATTTTCCAAACCTGGAAAGGCATTCAAATATCCAGACCAAAGAAATACATAGGATCCCGAGTAGAATCAACCCAAGAAGATCCTCTCCAAGGCACATCATAGCCAGACTAGCAAAAACAACAGACAAAGACAAGATACTAAAGTTGGCAAGAGGGAAACGTCAAGTTTCTTACAAAGGTCACCCCATCAGGCTAACATCGGATCTCTCAGCAGAAACAATGCAGGCAAGGAAAGAATGGGGAAGCATAGTCAAAGTGTTGAGTGAAAAACAATTT
>NW_006159833.1:31825-33533 GCF_000334495.1 Tupaia belangeri chinensis | reverse complement strand
GGCTGGAGTAGCGATATTGATCTCAGACAAAATAGATTTGAAGACAAAGACTATAAGAAGAGAAAAGAAGGGCATTATATGATAGTAAATGGGGTAATCTAACAAGAAGACATAACCCTTATAAATATCTATGCACCCAACAAAGGTGCACCTAAATATGTAAACACTGCTGGAGCTGATAGGAGAGATAGGGAGAAATAGTATAATTCTTGGAGATCTCAACACCTTGTTATCTCCTATAGACAGATCTTCTAGACAGAAAATAAATAGAGAGATACAAGACTTAAATGATGCTGTAAATCAATGGGCTTGACAGATATCTATAGAACTTTCCACCTTACGTCCACAACATATACATTTTTCTCACTCCGGCATGGAACCTTTTCAAAGATTGATCATATGTTATGACACAAATCAAGCCTTTACAGATTAAAAAGCATAGAAACTGTATCCAACATCTTTTCTGACCATGATGGAATTAAACTCAAGATTAATTTCAAGAAACAACCCCGAAAATACACGAACACATGGAAACTGAACAACCTACTTCTGAATGACTTCTTCACTACTGAAGAAATTAAGGCTGAAATAAACAAATTTATGGAAACAAATGATAATGAGAATAGATAACTTATCATCATGCCTCAGAGAATTGGAAAAGCAACAACAAACAAACCCCCAAAATGCCAGGCTAAAAGAAATAATAAAGGTTTGAGCAGAAATAATGAAATAGAAAATAAACGAACCATACAGAAAATAAATCAAAGCAAAAGCTGGTTCTTTGAAAAGATTAACAAGATCGACACACCATTGGCTAGACTGATCAAGAAGAAGAAAGAAAGAAACCAGATTAATCAAATATATGATGAAACAGGCAACATTACTACAGACATAGCAGAAATACAAAATATCATTAGAGGATACTATGAGCAACTATATGCCAACAAACGAAAACCTCCAAGAGATGGAAAAATTCCTGGATGCATATGATAAACCAAGATTGGATCAGGAGGACATAGAAAACCTGAATAGATCCATAATAAGCCAAGAGTTGAATCAGTAATAAATAACCTCCAACAAAGAAAAGCCCAGGTCCAGATGGCTTCACTTCTGAATTCTACAAAACTTTCAAGGAAGAGTTAACCCCTATCCTACTAAAATTATTTCTAAAGATTCAAATGAAAGGAAACTTTCCAAATTCATTTTATGAAGCCTCCATCATCCTCATCCCCAAAACAGATAAGGACATGATAAAAAAGGAAAACTACAGACCAATATCATTGATGAATACAGATGCAAAAATTCTCAACAAGATACTCACAAATCGTATCCAACAACATATAACAAAGATCATTCATCACGACCAGGTAGGCTTTATACAAGGGATGAAAGGGTGGTTCAACATAGGCAAGACCATAAATGTAATACACCACATTAACAGAAAGAAAGATAAAAACCATATGATCATCTCAATCGATGTGGAAAAAGCATTTGATAAAATAAAACATCCTTTTATGATTAAGACTCTCAGTAAGATTGGTATAGAAAGGTCAATTCTGAACACAATAAAGCCATCTGTGAAAAACCTACAGCTAACATTATACTGAATAGGGAAAGCTGAAAGCTTTTCCTCTGAAAACAGGTACTAGGCAAGGCTGCTCACTTTCTCCCATGCTCTTTAATATAGTACTGGAAGTCTTAGCTACTG
>NW_006159833.1:24866-27366 GCF_000334495.1 Tupaia belangeri chinensis | reverse complement strand
CAACCATGTGGGAGTCCAGTGCTTTAACCATCACATCACCTGCCAGCCCTCTTTATGTATTATTTGCCAAATATCTCCAATGTATGTAATTACTGTACCCTATACATATCTAAAATAATCCCTTGTGTCATTCTTTTCTCTTATGTAATCACTTTCTTCAAAACAATCTCAATGCAGGTTTTACAAGGGAAATATTCAGAAAAGCTATGTTCCCAAGAATATTTATACTAGGTCTTCATATCTAGTTGTGTAGAAAATTTTTAGTTCTAAATTTTAAAATATCTAATGTGATATTTGGGTACACAATAAAAAGTTAACTTAAATCTCATGTGCCAGCAGAATGATAAGAATGTGGTCAATCCACTTCTGGACTCTGACATTAGTAGAGCACTGATTTTCATATACAAACACAATACATGTGTGAAACATGATTGTTATATAAATCTTTTTTAAAAAGATTTTTGCCCTAGGGTGTGTGCAATCACAAGAGAGAAAGAGACAGAAAGGAAGAAACAGAGACACTGAGAGAGAAAGTAAGAAATTAGCCCACAAATGGAATGGCCGCATCACAATCCATTCTCCTCCATCTTCCAGGATGTGGGGCATGAATGCACATGCACTCAGTATGAGGTTGTAGATAGCAGGTTCAAGACTCAAACTGTGGTCAGTCATGTGGGAGTCCAGCATTGTAACTACTACATGATCTGCTGGCCTATGTGTATAAATCTTCTGTCTCATCTAATTGGCTAAGATTACAATCAATGCTTTGAGATGTTTAGTGCAACAAAGAATAATATTCAAGAGGCTGGCAGGTGGTGCGGTAGATAAGGCACTGGATTCTCATATGGCAAACTATGGTTTGACCCCTGGATCCATTACTTTCACATTCTGCCTCTCTCTCTGTCTCTCTCTCAATCTCTCTCTCTCTCTCTCATCAAATTGAAGAAAGCTAATAATAAATAGCAAATTAAATAAATAATTCTCTTTTTTTGACAGTGAATTTGTTTACTGCATTGTTGAACATAAAAATACAGTGAAAATTTGGAAGTCAAGGTTGTAGTTTCACATGTGCATGAAGAGTACATTGATGTTAAATATTATAAAGTTGTAGCAGAGAATGATAATTCATATTTCTATTTTTATAAATATTAAGGTGTTTTTTTAATTTGAAGTTCTAATTTTATTTAGCTATAATTTCTTATTTGTATTTAATTATTGAACATTGTTGTGGGGTCCAATATGTAAACAACGTTAACTTTGGTCCTCAATCCATGTCCCTCCCTGTACACAGTGTTTCTGAGCTTATATTTCCAGATGTCACCGGTCTCCTGTGCTTCCATTTCTTCCTGTTGAAACATCTACTTGTCCATATGCTTTATTTTTTTCTTTTTATTATCATCATAACCTTCTTTATATTGCATTGGATTACATATAACTTTACAGTGTATTACATTGCTATTTCAAAAGGGAATGCCATGCATGTCAGTCAATACTGAGACATTGATCTCCCTGCTTCATCATTCAATATCTTTTCTATGTTTTTCCCAATCATTATTATTATTCTAATTATTTTTTAAAACAGTCAATCACTATTTCTCCTTTTGCTTGTAAAAAGACTTTACCCATCATGAAATACTTCTCAGACCAATCCAGTTGAGAATACTATACATGTCCTCATCAACAGGTAATAAACCATATCTGTTCCTCACCAACGTCCTGCCTCTCTATTGTTCTCTTGCAATCTTTCTCTATCCTCTTGTCTTCATCTCCCCCATTCCACACTGTCCTGTTCTCATTAAGTACCTTCGCTGCTTTTATGTCCTCCATTTTTTCGCTCTCTACCTTAGAATGCGAATAGTCAGTATATAGTGAGTGGATACATACAATATCTTTATTTCATAGCCTGGCTTACTTCACTCAGCAATAGATCCTTCATATCTGACCACTTTCTATCAAATGCCAGGGTCTTGTTATTTTTTATGGCTGAGTAGTATTCCATAAAGTATATATACCACACTTTTCCAATCCATTCATCAGTTTGTGGACATTTAGGTTGGTTCCATATCTTGGCAATTGTGAATAATGCTGCAATAAACATTGATGTGCAAACACTTTTCAGATTGAACGTTCTCCTGTCTTTTGGGTAGATACCCAGAAGTGAGATTGCTGGATCAAATGGTCGTTCTATTTACAGATCTTTGAGGAACCTCCATGTTGGTTCTCCACAGTGGTTGAAACAGTTTACATTCCTGCCAACAGTGTGGGAGGATTTCCTTTTCACCATATCCCCGCCAACAATTTTGACTTTTTATATTTTTAATCTTTGCCATTCTGACAGGGGTTAAGTGATATCTCATTGTGGTTTTTATCTGCATCTCCCTTATGATGAGGGATGTTGAGCTTTCTTTCGTAGGCTTTTTGGCTGTTCGGATGTCTTCCTTAGAGAGATTTTTGTTCAGCTCACTTTCCCATCTTTTAGTTGGGTTAATCATTTTTTTTT
>NW_006159833.1:23741-24516 GCF_000334495.1 Tupaia belangeri chinensis | reverse complement strand
CTTTCTGCAGGTGGATACCCAGTTTTTTCAGCACCATTTACTAAAGAGGTTTTCCTTTTCTCAATGGATTGACTGATATCCTTTATCAAAGATCAGTTGACTGTAAGCTTTGAGGGTTATTTCTGGGGTTTCTATTCTCTTCCATTGGTCCACATGTCTGTTTTTATGCCAATACCAAGCTGTTTTAATGACCACAGCTTTATAATATATCTTGGGATCAGGGAGTGATATGTCTCCTATTCCATTCTTCTTGTGCAGGATTGCTTTTGCAATATGAGATCTTTTATGATTCCAGACAAATTCTATGTTTGCCTTTCCTAGATCTGTGAAGAATATTTCTGGTATTTTGATTGAAATTGCATTAACCATGTAGATTAATTTGAGTAGAATTCCCTTATTGATTATGTTAATTCTTCCTATCCAGGGACATGGTATGTCCTTCCACATTTTTATATCATTTTCAATATCTTTTTTAAGATTTACAGTTTGCTTTATAAAGGTCTTTGACTTTCTTAGTTAGGTTTATCCCTAGGTATCTTATACATCTTGTGGCTATGGTGAAAGGGATTACTTTCTTCAGCTCTACTTCATTCAACTTGTTGTTCATATATAGAAATGCTATAGATTTTTGGATGTTGACTTTGTATCCTGTCACTTTATTTTATTCACTTATTACTTCAAGAAGTTTTTTCATGGATACCTTTGGATCTTATAAGTATACCATCATGTCATCTGCAAATAAAGATATTTTCAACTCTTTTTTGCCTATTTGAAT
>NW_006159833.1:0-23526 GCF_000334495.1 Tupaia belangeri chinensis | reverse complement strand
TCTGTTAATGTGGTGTATTACATTTATGGTCTTGCCTATGTTGAACCACCCTTGCATCCCTGGGATAAAGCTTACCTGGTCGTGATGAATAATCTTTGTTATATGTTGTTGGATATGATTTGCTAGTATCTTGTTGAGAATTTTGTATCTATATTCATCAATGTTATAGGTCTGTAGTTTTCCTTTCTTATCATGTCCTTATCTGTTTTGAGGGTGAGGATGATGAAGGCTTCATAAAATGAATTTGGAAGGTTTCCTTCCTTTTGAATTTTTATAAATAATTTTAGTGGCATAGGGGTTAACTCTTCCTTAAAAGTTTTGTAGAATTCAGAAGTGAAACCTTCTGTACCTGGGCTTTTCTTGGTTGGAAGGTTATTCATTACTGATTCAATCTCCTGGCTCGTTATGGATCTATTAAGATTCTCTATGTCCTCCTGATTCAATCTTGGTAGATTATATGCAACCAGTAATTTGTCCATCTCCTCCAAGTTACGTTGTTTATTGGCAGGCATATGGTCGCTCCTAGTATCCTCTAATGATATTTTGTATTTCTACTATGTCTGTTGTAATATTGCCTGTTTCATCACATATTTGATTAATCTGGTTTCTTTCTTTTTCTTGATCAGTCTAGCCAATAGTGTGTCGATGTTGTTAATCTTTTCAAATAATAAACTTTTGCTTTCATTTATTTTCTGTATGGTTTGTTTATTTTCTATTTCATTTATTTCTGCTCGAACCTTTATTATTTCTTTTTGCCCGGCATTTTTTGTGGTTTGTTTGTTTTTGTTTTTCCAATTCCTTGAGGCATGATGTTAAGTTATCTAGTTTCCATCTTTCCATCTTTTTCTTATGTGCACTAATTGCTATGAATTTCCCTCTTACGACTGCTTTTGCTGTGTCCCACAGATTATGGAAATTTTTGTACTCATTATCATTTGTTTCCATAAATTTTTTGATTTCAGCCTTACTTTCTTCAATAGTGAAGAAGTCATTCAAAAGTAGGTTGTTCAGTTTCCATGTGTTTGTGTATTTTTGGGATTGTTTCTTGAAATTAATCTTGAGTTTAATTCCATCATGGTCAGAGAAGATACTGGGTACAGTTTCTATGCCTTTGAATCTGTAAAGACTTGATTTGTGTCCTAACATACGATCTATCTTTGAAAAAGTTCTATGTTGGGGTGAGAAAAATGTATATGTTGTGGATGTAGGGTGGAAAGTTCTAATAGATATCTGTCACACCCATTTGATTTATAGTATCATTTGGGTCCTGGATCTATTTATTTTCTGTCTGGAATATCAATCTAAAGTAGATAATGGGTTGTTGAGATCTCCAACAATTATAGTCTTTCTCTCTATCTCTCCTTTTAGCTCCAGCAGTCTTTCCTTCACATATTTAGGCGCACCTGAGTTGGGTGCGTAGATATTTATAAGGGTTATATCTTCTTGCTGGATTATGGATTATCCCATTTACTATTATATAATGCCCTTCTTTGTCTCTTCTTATAGTCTTTGTCTTGAAATCAACTTTATCTGATATCACTATCGCTACTCTAGCCCTTTTTTGATTTCCATTTGCGTGGCATATCTTTTTCCAGCCCTTTACTCTTAGTCTATGTATGTCTTTATCCATAAGGTGAGTTTCTTGTAGGCAACAGATAGAGGGTTTCTGTTTTTCCATCCATTCATCTCATCTGTCTCTTAATTGAAGAATTTAATCCATTGACATTCAATGTAATTATTGATATTTCTGTACCTGATCCTATCGTTAAGTGAGCCATTTTCTTGGTTGCTTTTTGTTCTCGTATAACTGTCTGTCTCACTTTTTAGTTTTCCTGGTATAGTACTCCCTTCAAACATTTGAAGAGCTGGTGTGGAGTTGGTAAATTCCTTCAAATTTTGTTTATCCAAGAATGTTTTTATCCTTTTTTTTCCATATGAAAGATAATCTTGCCAGATATCATATTCTTGGTTGAAATTGTTTTTCACCCAACACTTTGACTATGATTTCCTATTCTTTCCTTGCCTGCATTATATCTGCTGAGAGATCCAATGTTAGCCTGATGGGGTGACCTTTGTAAGTAACTTGAAGTTTCCCTCTTGCCAACTTTAGTACTTTGTCTTTGTCTGTTGATGTGTCTTGGAGAGGATCTTCTTGGGTTGATTCTACTTGGGTCCTATGTATTACTTGGGTCTGGGTATTTGAATGCCTTTCTAGATTTGGAATATTTTCTTCCAGGGTTTAATGGAATAAATTATCTAGGCTCTTATTATTTTCTTCCTCTTCTGGGATACCAATTATAAGGATGTTGGGACACTTGATGGTATCCAGTATTCCTTGTATATTATCCTTATTTTTTCTGTTTTTCTTTTCTCAATCTTCTTGATGCTTTTTCCTAGGTCAGATGTTTTGTTGTCTATGTTAGAGATTCAGTCTTCTGCCTGATCTAACCTACTTTTAATACTTTCAAGGGAGGTATTGATTTCTTGTATCACATTTTTCAACCTTAGAAGTTCCATCTGGTTTATTTAAGGTATCCATTTCTCCTTTCAAGTCATGAAAGGACTTCTTCATCTCCTAGAGCACTTTGTCTCTTTCCTCTTCCATCTCAGTTAGTTTGGTGACTATAAATATTCTGAATTCCTTATCAGATATGTCTACAACGTCCATTGTATTGACTGTGGATGATGTAGGCTTGAGGATTTCCCTTGAGGGAGAGGTCTTTTGTTGGTTGCTCATACTTCTTGAGCCTCTGCAATTGTCCCTAGTCATCAGGTAATCCATATGTTGCTTCCTAACTTATTTAAGTTATCTCTGAGTATTAAATGTTTTACAGGATTAGAAAATTGATGATTTCTCTTATGGTTGGCTTGCCTGTTGCTCACCATTACCATTAACTGTTGCCACTAGTTCTGGATGGCCCAAAGCCCCCCCCCCTGTTTCTAAGGAGTGTTGGGCCTCCAACTGACCTAAAAAGCAACACCTCAAGAGCAAATAAAAACAAAACCCAAAAAGAAATTGCATCCCGCATGCTATTCAAATCACTAAAATTCAGAGAGTCCAAAGGCAAGTGGGGAAGGGCCAGAGGATGAGTGTCAGGTCCTGTGCAGAAGGGCCTACAGCCTCAGGCCACCTGATGTCTGGAACTGCTGCCCAGCTCAATCCGATTTGCGGGTGGGGTGGGGTGCGAGTTCATCTTAAGGTCCCATGCAACCAACCTGAGTTCCAAAGAGGAGTAGGGGTGGGGATATGCAAAGGTCTAGGGCGGTTGGGCCTGCAGCCTCAGGCCACCTGGTGTTATCTGTTGATGGTAATATGTATAGTATCCCCAACTGGACAGGTGTGAAATATATTCATGTTGGAAAATTCACTTTACAAACTAAGTAAAGTATAGTGATTTATTGTATAAAAGAAATTAAAACCAAATAAAATACTGCACTCTACAGTAGAAACTGAAAGATTGGAAAGTATAGTAGCAGGGAGGGCAACTGTAGATACTACAGTATCTACTATAGTAAGAATAGAGATAATATGAGGGTGAATATTAGTGGAGGAGGAAAAAAGATGAAAAATAAGTATGTATAACTGACACAAAAATAATAAGCTATTTGCTGATGACAATGTATATGGTAATATCTTTGTCTTGTCTGATATGCACTGTACTCATGCTGAGAAAAGTCATGTTGTACAATGTAAAGAGGTATATGATTAAATATAAATACAAATTGAAGATCTTTGTGGTTTTATTGACAGTGCTGGGGAGAGATGTTCACCTGTTGAAATATCCTTTTTGTAAGACAAATAATAATGTGATTGAATGTATGGAAGAAAATGAAATGAAAATAAATAAATTAATTAATAATAAAAAAATAATTAAAAAATTAAAATATTGGAAAACAAACACACACACACAAAAAAACACAAAAAAGGGTAGTCACACAATTTCATTTCAAGACTCTGTTCAGATACCTCTGTATATATTTAACATTGAAATGACATCATACCTCCTTAAAATTAACAGGCCAGTTTATCATCTTTTCATTGATGACCAAACCTTGATCTTGGGTGCTCCTGTAGACAAAATCTCCTACTTTAACAAACAGCAAACTGCCATTAGAAAATCTCACAAGATTGTGGATATCATACTGCATCATTTTTCTTTTTTCATCCAGGGCATTGCTGAACACAATACTGTTTGTCAACTGGCTTTTCCTCAGAAATGGATGAAGCTGGATTAAAGGCAGGATATACAAATTAGAACTGCATTAAATATAGAGGTTCAACAGTCCATATGTATCAAGTAGTCCTATTTTATCATCTCTACCCTTTTTTTGTAGGAGCTCAATATGAATTGAGTTGTCACCAGTTCTGTAGTCATGTGAGATATACTCTCTTTTTGTCTTTCTAAAAACAATGGAGGAGTGGTTGTAGCTCATAAGAAAAATTCTAGGATGTTTCCCAAAAAGTGATTTGTACTTGGACTTTCATAAAACTCAGGCTAACAAAATCTGGCTTGGACTAATTAGAAGCTAAACTTGGTCATTTATAAAGGGCACACATGGGCCCAGCCGGTAAGTGGTGTGATTAAAATGGCTGAATCACACATGACTAAGCCAGCATCTTTGTTCCTGTGCCTGCAGCCTACAAAACACACTGGATGGGGCCAACAGTTGGCGTGGTGCTTAAGGCATTGGACTATCTCATGGCTGACTGTGGTTTAACTTCTGGACTTGATGGCTTGCTTTTTGACTTTCTTTTTCCTTTCTCTCTATTCCTCTTGGATCAAATTTTAAAAAATGAAAATAATAAAATAAAATAATTATTTTAAGAGAAAACAAAACACTGGACACATGTGTGTTCAAGTCTCAAATTCCAGATAAAAACAGAGATGGAGAAAAGATTAGATTATGACTATTCCTCATGGGTGGTGATTTCTCACTTCCCCTCTGTGTCTTTGCCTAACAAATGCACATGCAGGAAAAATATAAGAATTATTTAATTTTTTTTATTATTGCTATTTTTAAGACTTGACCAGAGAGAGAGGGAAACAGCCGCCAGGTTCTAGACTTGAACCAGTTCACCATGTGGGAGTTCAGCACTGTGACCACTATGTCACCTGCAGGTCCCTTGTATGAAAAACTTTTAAAAGGCACTATAAGGATGAAAAGATTTAGATTCTTGATCCTGGTAGGGGTAGTATGCAAGTATACAGTACTTCTAGTTTATCCAAAATGGACATTAAATATGTATAATTTTTGGATACTATTTGCATCTCACTAAAACTTTTAAAAAGAACAAACCTGTTTTGTTCTTTATCTTTATTTTGGACTTCTTTTGGTAAAAATGTTATTGTCATGTGACATAAAAAATAATTTGTAACAAATAGATAAATTTAAAACTTTTAAATTTTTTTTATTTCAAGACATTTTTGCTATAGGGTATGTGTTCTTTATAGAGAAAGAAAGAGAGAGACAGTAAGTGAGAAATCACCCATAGGAAGGATAGCCATGCCATAATCCCTTCTCATTCTCCTCTTGGGACTTGGGGCATGCATGCACACACCACTGGAATGAGTTTTAAGCCTTCATGTCTGAGATTTGAACCACGGTCAACTACATAAGAGTCCAGTGACATGACCATTATGCCATCTGTGGTCTCCAAACTTTGAAATTCTAAAGAGGCTTTTATTCATGGTTGGCAAGTAAACTTCCCAAAGAGAAATAGAGAGAATGAGAGATGAGAAAAGAAGTACTCCCATGTAGAATGAGTTGCAATCTCTTTTTCATTTTTCCTTTTTATTTGGAATTTTGGGAATGGATGCATGCACACGTGCCTGGAATGATGTTGAGGCCTCAAGGTCTTGGACTTGGGCCATGTGGAATTCAGCTGCCTTTTACCTTATTCAATAGACCATAAATTCATCCCACTGAAGAGTTAGCATTTGGAGAATTATTTATTTTATTTTATTTTATCTATTATCATTATTTTTAATTTGCCATAGGGCATGGGTGCTGATGAGAGAGAGACAGACAGAGAAGGAAAATGAGAAATGAATCTGTCAGGTCTAGAACCCAAACCAGTCAGTCATGTGGGAGTCCAGAGATTTAACCACCATACCACTTGCAGGCCTCACTAAGGAGAGCTTTAATAAAACATTTAATAAAAATGTTAGATTTTTATTTTTGAATTTGTGACATTCTTTTACAGAAAATAATGAACTTTTATTGCTTATACAACTGTTCTTTCAGTCTTCACATTTTTTGCGAGGTTTTTGCTATAGGGCACGTGCACTTGCCAGAAAGACAAAGAGAGACAGAGAGACAAAAATCCAGAAGTCCCCCCCCAGGGAGGATGGCCATGCCACAATCCCTTCTTCTCCATTTTCTTCTCAGGATCTTGGGCATGCACACACACACGCCCAGCATGAGTTTAAGCCACTAAGTTTGGGACTCAAACACTGGGCAACTACATAGGGGTCCAGCGACATAGCCATTATGCCAACTGCTGGTGTCCAGTTTTTACATTTTTAGAATGGAAGCACCCTCATATTTGACGAATCTAAGTAACCATTTTGACAAAACTATTTGCTTTTCCAAGAGTCAACTTCAAACTTTTTCAAATAGCAAATAAAATGTTGTCATTGTTAGTACAGTAGAATTCAAATGGAAACTAAAGTTCTGACCTTTATTTTTATGTATATATATTATATTTACATGTTTTCTCACCAAATTGGTCTAATTTATTGTCTCTTTTAGATAAAGATATTTTACACATAATTAATGAACTTGCTTATATTCTTTAAATTATTTATTTTATTTTATTAATTATTTTTCTTTTTAGTTTTTTAATATGGTGTGTGTACCACCAAAGAGAGACAGAGAACAAGAGAGAGGCCAAGGATTCAAAACAGTCAACCATGTGAGAATACAGTGCCTTATCCATGATGCCACCTGCTGGTTTCATGATTTAGTGTTTCTTTAAAATATAAACTTATTTATAAACCAAACAGGATATCCTGGGACTGTAGGCATCAAAAGTGGTTCAGTGTTTTAAAACTAGATCACTGTTCCTTCTTCCATGATTTTTAAACAGCATAAGAAAAATTAAAATGTATTCTGTTATGATTAAGACAGGCACACTGGGTACGTCATCCATGCCAATAAAAGAGCACAACTGCTCAGATCCTCGCCAAATGGTCATTCTGAATTTACAATATTCTAAAATTTCTTCCAATATTTTGTCCATCTTAACTCTGTTCATTCTAAGTTATGTTAAGGTTATATTTTGACTAATTTCCATACTTTCTCTTCCCATCATTTATAAAATTAAGGACAAGGAAAGACATGGTGAAGTTGAGGGGACAGAGGAGAAAGAGGGTGATGGGAAGAAGCCAGCTTCCAAGGACAATTCACAGAGAAAACACAGAGTGGATCAATCATGTACAACTAATGAAGAACTTCCTTTAGAGAAAAAGGTTTATTCTCTACATATAATCTTTTTCGGTACCACAAAATAATATACCTAAGTAGATGGCTTGTTGGTTAGGGTGACTAAGTTTCCACATGACCTACCACAGTTTGAGTTCTGTATCTGGAGGCTTGAAATCCATGTCAGGCACTTGTGTGAGCATGCCCAAAACTCTGAGAGGAAACTAGAGAAGGGACTGTATGCAGCATGGCTATTTTTCTAGAAGGTGATTTTTCACTTTTCTTCTTACTTTTTCCTTTCTGGTAATCACACTTGCCCTAAGGGAAAAAGCTGAATACAAAAAAATTGAAGGAAAAAAAAAAACACTTCAGGGGTCAGAGGTGATTTGATGGTTAAAGAGCACTCTCATATGACTGACCATGGTTTGAATCTCAGACCTATAATGTGGAAAATGAAGCCAGCCATGAGGTGCCCAAATCTCAGGAAGAGAATGGAGCAGAAGGGATTGTGCTTTGGCCATACCCTCTGAGGAATGATTTCTCTTTCTCTCTCAATATGTCTCTATGGTGAAAGCATATGACCCATGGAAGAAATAATTTTAAAAAAATAAAAGAGAAAATGCCTCCAAATATTATCAGGTGTTTATGAAGAATGTTGACTTGCCACAGAAAAATAGGCTGTTCTGCTTCTCCTGTAGATCCCATTTCTATTTTTTGCAGAAGCATCTTAAAAAGAACTTGGGCCACCACATGCACAGCACTATAAATAAAATAGCTGGGGTAGGATCTTGTCAACATGTAAAAATTAAATGGTAGAAACTCTATGGAAGAATTTGGTGGTCAGTCTCCAAGTTTGCTGCACAGTGGCCAACTAAGTGAGAAATTAAAAGCATAATCCCAGAGTCTAATGAAATAAAAATCTTCTGGGTATTGGAAAGGGTTGACTGTCTTGAGAAACTGTTTAAAACCAGGAATATTCCTTTTCTTGTTTGAAAGAAAAAGGCTTCCATGGAAAGAGTATGGCATGTCACTCAAAATATGCAACATATTTTCCAACTCTGGGGAGCGGAGTTTTCTCATGATCCATAACTTTCCCAAAATAAAAGTCAAGATGTGTCCCAATCCCAAGTTCAGGATACTCCATTCATCACCATGTATTATATACACATTTGAAGATGAAACTCTGATCCTCTTCACAAAAGTATAGTCATGATCTAAAATGACACCTTTTGTGGCAGGGAGCTTTTCTGTAAAGGCCACACAGTTATCATTTTCTGTCATCTTTGCCTTTTCATGCTGAAGGAACTGCTCCCCTTGCATATCATCAGATACATGGAATGCCACCCACGTCCAGCCAAAATGCAGCAGCAAGCAGATGATTCCATAAGCCAAAGAGCATTCCTTGGTGGCCATCTGATAAACTGATGGAAATTGGTCTTATCACTAAGGATGAGATCAAAAGGATTGTATGTGACCTGATTTTTTTTTTTAAAAAAGAGAAAAAAACCTCATACTTTTTTTTTGAGAGGTTCTTGCTATAGAGCACGTGTGCTCGCCAGACAGACAGAGAAAGACGGAGAGACAGAAAGTGAGAAATCACCCCCCAGAGGGGATGGCCATGCTGCAATCCATTCTTCTTCATTCTCCTCTCGGGATCTTGGGCAGACACGCACACGTGCCCAGCGTGAGTTTGAAGCCACCGGGTCTGGGACACAAACCGCAGTCAACTACATGGGAGTCCAGCAACATAGCCATTACACTAACTGCTGGTCCCAAACCTCATACATTTTTAAATGAACAATGTTAAATGCCAGATTGGGGTCATTTAACTAAAATTCAGACTTCTCAGGGTTTTTTTGTTTTGTTTTCAGTTTTTACTAAAATTAAGAGGTGGGAGAGGTTATTTATAAAACTTGCTGGTGAGGCAAATGAGTTAAAAATCTTTTTAAAAATTTGTTTTAACTGCCCTGAAGTTTCTGCATGTGAAATGTAGATACAATATTGAGCAAAATATATGGCCTCCCAAGTACATCAGTCACCTATATACAAGTGTTTTATACACCATAAAACTGCAGGGCATCAGTTGATTAAAAAATAATTAGTATATGTTATGTGTAATAAACTTAAATTTACGAAGACTTTCCCATGAAGAGATCTGATACTATTTCTAGAGAAGTGAGGAATCCTGTATTAGCCATTTACCCATCGCAGACTGCACCAGAGCATTTCTGGGGGCTGATTGGATTTGCCAGTGGGCTAGTGAGGTCAGTGAGCAACTTTCTAAATGTTAGTCAGTTGATTCATTTCACACATTAGTGTTTTGTTTTTTGGTTTTTTTTTTTTAAATCCTTAAAAAGAAAATGTTTTCCCTATTTGGTGACAGTCAAAAGAGAATTCAAAAATTTTACTCTGACCTAGTTCTCCTTGCAGACAGAGCCACTCACCTTGGAAAGTGTGAGTTTCCCTTCTTTTTTGTAAAGAAGATGAACTGTATTTTGCATTTTGTGTACTTGTAAGTGAATGCAATATACCATCAATTTTTCTAGTTAGAATATAGAATTGTAACACTACACAGTGTACGTGCCCATAACCGTGTGGATATTTCCAATGAACCTTTTGCAAGCACATTTGTAATCACATGTGTATAATATACACATCTGTGTATGCTTTTGCCTGAGCACAATTTTTTTAATTCTTATTGATATTGCCTCTAAAAAATGTGTGATCTTTATTTTGAAAAATAAAAAGTTTTGAAATCTGCAAAAAAATAAAATAATGTGATTCTGAATTTAGTGTGATTTTTAAACATTTTCCCACTTACTCAGGGAGGAGCTAATTCTCTACCTGTTTAGACAATAGAATGAAATATTCAGTGAAGATATTGCATGCTGTGGAAATTATTCTATTTTGTCAATATGACCATTAGAAGACTGTTTTTAATCCCATTTTTTTTTTGAGAAAGGACATGTGACTAGTACAGGTAACAATATCACTTCAAGACCAAAGAAAGAAAGAGAAACTATAAGCTTCAATACATGCTTTATTGCCTACAGTGAAAACTGAGTTATGTATAAAATTTATAAAGATTGTGCAACAAGATGATAATGATTCTGCCTTCCTGAGCTGATGTGACAATGTGGATCAGAAGCTTCCTTCCCTACATTCAAGTTTAAAATATTAAACTCTGAGAAAAAATTATGTATTAAGTTTTTCATACTGTATCTTATCAAGACAGCTTAAAACATATTGTCTTGTAAACACAAGCATATAGCCTCTGTGATATGTTTTAAATAATTTTTTCTACAACCTAATTATTTTATGCTAATGCTGTGTTTATGAGTAAAGTCTCCTGAAACTTCTATGAGACAATTTCCCTGGAAGAACCTCTGAGATAGAGATTTGCCATGCTGAGAGTAACTGGAAGTGCTCCCAAGAGATCCACCTGCATGGATGTGAAGAAAGGCAGAGGGATCTGGTAAACCTCAGCTAGGAGAACAGAGCCATTTTGTGAGTTTGGAGGATCTCCAGTGCTGGGATATTATTTACTTGTTCAAAGTGATAATAAATGCAAAGGTTTTTATAATTTTATGCCTAATTGTCTTCTGAACACCCCCTAATATTGTTTTGTTCTAAGATCAGATGGTTCCCTATACTGTGGGCACTTTTTAAAAAGCATCTGTAAGAGAACCATCAATATTCTCATTACTGGGGTTTGGATGCCATGGCTATAGAAACAAATATGGAGGGAACTTAACAAATTTTACTTCTTTTTATTTTTAATTTGTCATAGGGCAAATTAAATTATGTGTATTTGCCACAGAGAGCTAGAGGGATAGTGAGAAATCACCCCTCATAGGGGATGGTCATACCAATATTCTTTCTATGTTGGGACTTGGGGCATGCAAGCACATATGCCCAGTGTGTTCTTCAGGATACCAAAATCAAGACTTGAGCCATGTAGTCAGCCAAGTGAAATCCAGGCACATTAATCACCATATCACTAGTTGGCCTACTACAGTTCTTTTTCTTTCTAAGTCTTGTACCATTAATAGTCCCATGACCCAGGAAAGAACCTATGCCTTTTTCCTTCTGTTTAACCAAATTGTGTTCAAACAAGCAAGACAAGTGCTGAGGGCCTATAGAGGTATGTAAGCCCAACTTCCAAGTTTTCTTCGCTCAGATGTCAGAGAATTACATTAGAAGGTATCCAACTTTTATTCCTTAACCTGACAGCCCACTTGCCTGTGGACTTTTGTAGTGCTCCCATAGGGTTCCAACTTGGGCTGAAAATGTTGGCATGTTTCCTGCAATAATAGCAACAGGTTGTTTCTGTATCTGGCAGTTGTAGTTTGGCAAGTACTGATTCCCTCCAGAGAGCAAAATTAGAGCACTTTCTAAAGTTCTTTCATCACTGGGAAATGCATTGTAGAAATCATAACCCAGGGAGAGGTTGGAGAGCAAGTGGGGACTCATTGATCTGCTCAATGGCAAAGGAAAAGGCCAATACATATCTGTAGTTCTTCCACTGGTACCTAAACAGAGGGGACAGCATTAGGAAATACTGTCAAGTCATGCATTTCAGGGTAAATTCTTCAGCCAAGCCAAAAGACGTAACTTTATGCACCCAGGTTCCAATTTGGAGATTCTCCTGCAATGGTACACAGAGCAAGTGTGTACCCAGGGTTTGAGAAAACTTTGAATGTGTTTTTCCTTTTGCTTAAGCAAATCATGTCCAAACAATGAAGAGAGGATTTGAAGGTCTTGTGAGTGAGATGAAGTGTCATTTAGGTGAATGATAACACTGTTGTCTGAACAGAGATTATTTTAAATGAGGATCATTAATATATGGAGAAAATGACAAATTTCTTTCAGAATATGAGTTAAAAATTCTCCACTTCTCCTTACCCCACAGGACTGCCCCGAGCTCTCCCATTTCCATCCTGGCCTAAGGGACAGTGAGGCAGGGCCTCCTTGCCCCAGCTCCAGCTTTAGTTGCCCAACCACAGTGACCCTCTCTCTCTGTAAGCAAGGTAGGCCTTTTTACCTCTCCTATTTTTCTTTCTTTTGTTAATTTCCCATTTCTCTTTACCCCACAGGACTATCTCCAGCTCTTCAGCAGAACCCATTTCCATCTCCATACTCCCATCAAAATTGTGCACCTCACACTATATTGTCATCTCCTGCCAATCCTCCATGAACCATAAGGGGTTAGACAGATCCAGAATCACAATTTTTTAAATACTGTGATATTGTGAGGCTCCCTGGGGTTCTCCCTTTTCCATAACCACTTGGAATAAAGAAAACTCTACTCTTCAGACTCCTCAATAGAAGACTCCTCCTGTGCAGACCACATTGCAAAACACAGCAAAAGAGAGACTTTGGCACACATCAGTCTACATAAAAGGAAGCACACTTATTCCCAGTCAAAAAAACATTTTCCAAAAAGATATCCAAAAGTGAATACCTCTCCCCATGGCTAGAAGTAGAAGAGTCTCAGGTCTGAATAAACCAGGAAATATGTCTCCATCAAAAGAACACAATAACTCCCCTCCATCTCTTGAAAAAACAGATGCTACTAAAATGTCAGAGAAAAAATATATAGAACATTCATGGAGACAAAATTCTATCAGTTGGAACAGAAAAGGGACAATGAGCTACAGGATATTAGAAAGTCATTCCAGGATATGAAAAAAGAAATGGACACTCTAAGAAAGAATCAGATGGAACTATTAGAGATGAAGTCTCTAATACAGGAAATCAAAAACACTCTCAAAAGTATTAAAAGTCAATTAGACTATGCTGAATATTGAATGTCTGACATAGAAGATAAAACCATTGACTTAGGAAAAAAAAACAGCAAAAAGATAGAGAAAGTAACAAAAAAATGAGGATAATATATAAGAAATATTAGACTGCATTAAACTTCCAACCATCAAATAATTGGTATCCCAGAAGGTGAAGAAACTAATATGGGCTTGGAAAATCTATTTTATGAAATCCTGGGAGAAAATGTCCCAAGTCTAGGAAAGCACTTAAAGATCCAGACACAAGAAATACAAACGACTTGAAGTAGAATCAACCCAAGAAGACCTTCCCCAAGGCCCATCTTAGTCAGACTTGCCAAGACCTGAGATAAAGAGAAGATACTAAAATTGGCAAGAGAGAAATGAGAAGTGACTTACAAAGGTCATCTCATCAGGGTAACTCCGGATCTTTCAACAGAAACAATGCAAGCAAGGAAAGAATGGGAAAACATATTGAAAGTGTTAAGAGAGAAACAGTTTCAACCAAGATTATAATATCCAGCAATAGTATCCTTCATATGAGAAAAAAATTAAAATCTTTTTAAAGAAAACCTGAAAGAATTTACCAACACCAGACCAGATCTTCAAGGAACTTTGAAGAGACTCCTGTTTCATGAAAACTAAGAATGATCAGCCAGAAATAAAGGAATAAAAGACAACCAAGACAATGGCCAACTTAAAGGTAAAGACAAATCTAGAAATATCGATAATAACATTGAATGTTAATGGATTAAATTGTTCAATAAAGAGACACACACTGGCAGAATAGATAAAAAACTGGAATCCTTCTATTTTTTGTCTACAAGAAATGCATCTCATGGATAAAGACACACATAGACTAAAAGTGAAGTGTTGGAAAAAGGTATTCCATGCAAATGTTTTTATCCAAAAGGGAACCAAAAAAAAAAAAAAAAAAGCTGGAGTAGCGATACCAATTTCTGACAAGATAGGCTTTAAAACAAAAACTGTTTGAGAGATAAAGAATGGTACTATATTGTAGATAAAGTGTTAATCCACCAAGAATATATAATGCTAACAAATATCTATGTACCTAACAAAGGACCACCCAAATAAGTGAAAGAATCATCTAGACAAAAAATAAGGGAAGAGGTAAAGAATCTAAATGATATCCTAAATAAAATGGACTTAACAAACATCTATAGAACTTTCCACCCAAAAACCATTAGATATACTTTTCTCTCATGCCCACATGGAACCTTTGTGAATATTGACCACATGATAGGGCATAAAGCAAGACTCTACATTTTCAAAGGCATAGAAACTATGTCCAGGATCTTCTCTGACCATGATGGAATTAAACTTGATTTTAATTTCATGGGAAATTTTCAAAAATACACAAATACATGGAAACTAAATAGCCTACTCCTGAATCTACTACACCAGTAAAAGAAACAGAAAAGAACAGGAATGTTCTAGGCATATGGCTTTCCAGAAAAAGAAGACAGTCAAATACAAGGTCTTTAGATAGAAACATCTGTTGAAGTGACCAATAAAGCACGTGGGAGGTGAGTGGCATCCAAGAGAGAGGCAGAGAGCAGATTATGTAGAAAGTAATAAACCTGTTTCTACTCTATATATGAGGCTCTGTTATTGAAGTATTGGGAAAGAGGATCAGCATGAAATCATTTATGTTTTAGAAAGATCACTCTACTCTGTGAAGAAAATCATCTGAATTAAGAATCCCCACATAAGGAAGTTATTATATTAATTAAAAGACAGTAGTGGGTTGAAGTAAGATAATAGAAATAGGGAAAATGTTGGGGCCAAAAATTCTCAACAAGATACTTGCTAACTGTATTCAACAGCATATAAAAAAGTTATTCATCATGACCAGGTAGGCTTTATTCCAGGGATGCAAGAATGGTTTAACACATGCAAAAACATAAGTGTAATACACGATATTAACAGAAAAAAAAAGATTAAAAACCATATGATCATTTCAATTGATGTGAAAAAGCATTTGAAAAAATAAAACATTCCTTTATGATTAAGACATTCAGAAAAATTGTCATAGAAGGATCATTTCTCAGCATAATAAAAGCTATCTATGAAAAACCCATACAGCTAACATTGTAAACTAGTACAAGACAAGGCTACCCATTTCTCCGCTCCTATTCAATATAGTACTGGAAATCTTAGCCAATGCAATCAGACAAAAGAAAGAATTAAAAAGCATTCCAATGGGGAAAGAAGAGCTGAAATTACCTCTGTGTGCAGATGACATGACTGTATACATAGAAGATCCAACAGTATCCACACAAAAACTTCTCGAAGTAATAAATGCATACAGTAAAGTGGCAGGATACAAAATTAACTTACAAAATCTATAGCATTTCTATATACAAACAACAAGCAGACAGAGACATAACTGAAGAAAGTAATTCCATTTACCATGGCCACAAGAATCATAAGATATTTAGGAATAAACATTATCAAGGAAGTAAATTACCTCTACAAGGAAAACCTTAAAAAATAAATTGAAAAGGACACTAAAAAGTGGAAGTATATCCCATGTTCCTGGATTGGTAGAATCAATATAATCAAAATGTCAATTCTACCCAAATTAATCTACATGTTTAATGCAATCCCTATAAAATTACAAGAGATATTTTTCACAGACTTAGACAGATTTTGTCTGGAACCATAAAAGACCCCGGTTGCTAAAGCTATCCTACGCAAGAAGACAGGAGTAGGTGGCGTCTCACTTTCTGACTTCAAAATATACTACAAAACAGCATGGTATTGGCACAAAAATAGACATGAGGACCAATGGAACAGAGTAGAGACTCCAGAAATAAACCCCAAAACAAACAACCAACTCATTTTTGACAAAGGGTACCAGTCAATCCAGTGGGATAAGGGAAACCTCTTTAGCAAATAGTGTTTAAAAAACTGGGTATCCGCCTGCAGAAAGATGAATCTGAACCCCTATGTTTAACCATTAACAAAAATTAACTCAAAGTGAATCAATTATCTAAACCTAAGACCACAAACTATAAAACTACTGGTGGAAAACGCTGGGGAAACTGGGAGACATTGGGGTAGGCAAAGGCTTCTTAAGCAAGATCCCTAAAGCACAGGAAATAATCCGCAAAATAATCAGTTGGGATTACATCAGATTAAGAGGTTTCTGCACAGCAAGCACACCATAATAGTGTGAATCGCCAAACCTGGGGATGAGGGAGAATTTTTTTTAACTGTGCCTCAGATAAGGAACTGATAACCAGAATACACAAGGAACTCAAGCGGCTTACCCAGAAGAAAATGATTAACTCAATTAAAATATGGGAAAATGGACTGAAAAAACAACCCTCCAAGGGAGACATAGGAACAGCCAAAAAGCATATGAAAGAATGCTCAACATCCCTCATTGTAAGGGAGATGCAGATTAAAACCACAGTGAGATATCACCTAACCCCAGTTATAATGGCGAAGATTTAAAAAAAAAACATAATAGGGACCAGCAGTTAGCCTAATGGATGCTATGTCACTGGACTCCCATGTAGTCAACCACAGTTCTCGTCCTGGACCCAGTGGCTTAAAACTCATGATGCGGCGTGTGTGCATGCGTTCTTGAGATCCCAAAAGGAAAATGGAGGAGAAGGGATTGTAGCGTGGCCATCCCTTGGGGGGTCATTTCTCGCTTTCTATCTCTCTGTCTCGCTCTGTCTCTCTGGCAAGTGTAAGTGACCTATAGCAAAAACTCCCCTCCCCCCAAATAAACAACATATAAAAATAAGTGCTGGAAAGAATATGGTGAAAGGGGGACACTCCTACACTGTTGCTGGGAATGTAAATTGGTCCAGCCACTGCGGAGAATAATATGGAGCTTAATCAAAGATCTGCAAATAGAACTACCATATGATCTGGCAATTCCAATCCTGGGTATCTACCCAAAGAAAAGAAGAGCACTCAGTGGAAAAGCGCTTGCACAACTATTTACATTGTAGCATTATTCATGATTGCTAAGTCATGGAACCAACCCAAATGTCCACAAACAGATTAATGAATTGAAAAATTATGGCACATATATTCCATGGGATACTATTCAGCCATAAAAAATAACAAGGTCCTGGAATTTGATAGAAAGTGGATGAATATGGAAGATTTGTTGCTGAGTGAAGCAAGTCAGGCTATGCAAAAGAGACATTGTATGTCTTCACTTAACATATACCGACTGTCTGCACTCCATGATAGAGACTGAAAGACTGGAGAACAGAAAAGCATTAAAAATTGGAATGGACATGAGAGATAAGTGGAAAGAGAGTGTGGGAGGGGAAGAACATAGAAAAAAAATTAGGGGGGAAAAGGAGAGGTAAGACAGTTGTGGGACGCAGATGAAGTATTTTAATGTGTTCATGAGAATGTGTACAATAGTATTAACTGGGCTGGACTGAGGTGAATATCATGCTGGGTAAAGTCTTCACAATCTAAATGATGTGTATAAATAATAATTTTTAAAATTAATTTTAAAAAGAATAGGACTAAAATACACACATTAACTATATTCATACTCTTAAAAGATTTATATATAGACAAATCACAGATATGTACATTTATAAAATACAGAGTAGTTTTAAGATTTTTAAATATGACATCAACAATTGGACTAAGGCCATTACTACATATATCACCTGAAATATTTTACATTTTCTGTGATGAGAACTTTAGTATCATAGTCTTTTGGCAGTATTTGAATAAATAGTACTCAATCATGAGTTACAGTCACCATGCATACACTTACTTTCATAATCCTAGAATTCGGTATATCCCACATGTCACCTTCTTTCTATTTAGTTCCAGAAACCATGATTAAAGCATTTCTTATTTTTCCTATATTCTGTAATATTTAATAACACCTGGCAGGGTCAGCAGGTGGCATGGTGTTTAAGGCTCTGGACTCACACATGGTCAACCACATTTCAAGTCCCAGTCCTGGTGGCTTGATTTCTCACTTTATCCCCACTCCTCTCTATCTCTCTGGTGAGTACACATGCTTGTTCCAAATGAAAAACAAAATAATAATGGTAAATAATATTAAATAAATAACACTTTAAAGAAATAAAGAAAGTATAAATAGTATCTGGCTTGCCAGTTTTTCAACTACTTGGCATATTTTAAGTACATTTGGACTTTTTCTATATTTTATACACTATAATGTTAATTATAAAAAAAACTGTTTTTAAATATGTTTCTGTCCAAAATAGAACATTTAATTTAAATCTAGTCAGTAACTGGCAGCTATAAGTTGTTTTACAAATTTGTAAGACAATTTTTCTCTATAGTTAATTGGTCTTCATAATTGTTCATTTTCCCCTTAGAAATTCTCAGCTTTTAAAAGAATATTTGCTAAAAGTATGTTTTGAGTTTTAAAAATAGCTCATGACTGAATCTAATTGACTAAAGGATATAGAAACACAGTATATAGTTGTAAATACCAGATATAGTGTGTGCAAAAGAGGAAGGTGTGATGAAGGACATTTAGAAGAAAAATAGGGAGGCAAAGTGTTAATGACATAAAGAAATGTGGTGTTATCTGCTGAAGATATTTTGTAGTTTTATCAACTGTACTAGGAAGAAATGCTCACCTGTTGAAATATCCATTTTGTAAGCCAAATATAATGTGATTGAATGTATAAAAGAAAATAAAATTACAAAAATAATAATAATAAACCCTCATGTTTTGGTTATTAATTTAGTGTTACATATTGTCTTTAATTGTTTCTCTATTCTCTGTGTAATTATTCTGGTGTTAATTTCTTACATTTACATTTCTTAATTTAAACATTCAAAGCATTTTCTTCTTTTCTTCTTTGAAAGTTTGCTGTCATAGTGAGTGTACCTTAGAGAAAAAGACCATGAGAGAAAAAGTGAGAAATCATCCCCCAAGAAGGTATGGCCATGCTGCAATCCCTTCTCCTTCATTTTCTTTTGGGGCCACACTTACATGTGTCCAGCATAATTTTGAAGACATAAAGTTCAGGATTCAAACTGCAATCAGCCAAGTGAGAGTTTGATGACTTAATGCTCCACCATCTACTGTTCCCCAGATTTGTTAATAAAGCATGTTAGACTAAAGATTTTTATGTAATCAGAACTCTGTGTTTTTTTTTTGAATTGGTTCTTATGTTTTATTTTTACTTCTTTTTTTTTTTTTCTATAGGCTGTGTGCACTCACCAGAGTGAAACACAGAGAGAGAGAGAGTGTGTGTGAGTTCATTCCTTGGGGAGAAAGTCATGCCATGATGCCTTCTCTTCCATTCTGCTCTTGGGATTATTGTACATGCAGGCATACCCCCACCTCTCATGTTTTTCAAACAACTCAATTCAGGACCCCAACCATGTAGTCAGTCATGTAGGAAGCAGCTGCCTTAAGTTCTATGCTGAGTTAGGAGTTAGACCCCATTCTAGGTAGACAGGAGATGAACTCAGCATAAAGCAGTTACTGTGGTTTTCTTTCTGTCTTCTGGTGAATATTCACTATGCCCCCATTACTAGTTTCAGAGGAATTTATGATTCCCCATTAGGTGGTCTAAAATCAGACTGAAATCAATCACAGTGTGTAGCACAAATTGTGAGATTCAAGTCACTGGATCTATCTGCAACTAAAATCATGACCACATCAGAGTACAGCACCTCGACCACTATTCTACTTGCTGGCTTTTGCTAGATAAAGCTTTAATCAGACGTCTGAAAATTCTCCCAGGCCTATCTGGAAACTTGTATATAATCCATACAAGTGGATTTGGCCAGAATCTCTATTACCTCTAATGTTACTACTTAGTAATTTTCTATACAATTATTCCCACCTTGCTCTTTGGATACAAATTTTATTTATCCTCGCTATATTCAGATTTGAACCTAATATTCTTGAACTACTGCAAAATCTCATGGCCACATTTCCCATGTATATTTTGAGATTTTAAAGGAAGCTTTCTCTACTGTTCTGTAAAAGATATCATGAAGGGACCAGGAGGTGGCATGGTGGTTAAGATACTGGATTCTCACATGGCTGACCACAGTACATGTCTTGAGCCTGGAATCTTGAAAATTATGACAGAAACTTGTGCATGCATGCCCAAAATCCTGAGAGGAGAATAGAGCAGAAATTGGGGTGTGGATATCATCACTGTTTTGTATATGGTGGCAGCCTTCAGATACCTATGGCTACTCCACAAAGTACACTTTTACCATTCCCCAGTCAGCAGTGAGCACCCAGAGTCAACACCTTGATTGTAACATTAACTTTATGTCAGGAGCTCAGTGTCACAATATGCATGCAGGCCTCATAACATGAGTTTTGGTAGGAAAAGTGCAAAGGTACCAACAGTCTCACTCATTCTGAGCCTCCCACTAAATATGAAGATAGTGCCAATGGATTGGACAACAAGCTATATTAATTCTCTCTTCTGTCTTGAAAGAAATGAAGAAACACTAAATATGAGAAGAAGAAAGATGATAAAAGGATAACAAGACATCCTGAGTTCACAACTGTGCTCTTCTCTCATTTCTGTGCTCACTTGAATTTTCTCAATGGGATTAATCACATACACATATATGCCAACTGCATTATTAAACAGGTATAAACACATTTACACATACATTAACCAACAACTTACAGAGGTTTTGACACTTCTTGAGGTGGCTTCATCAGAAAATGCAGTTGGCTTACAGTTTCGTTCTCTTCCATGATGTCAAGAGGGAAAAACCCACCCAGTACCAGGTCCCCATCCTTGCAGACACTTGGCTTCCAATATCTATAACAGGTAAAATTTTCCATCTCACATGCCATTTGTAAAGGCTGCATAAGTAGCATGACACTAATCACAGGTAATGACATGTCTGAGCTGGGCCAATACAGATAAAAAGCCTTATGTGTGAGAGCTGAGAAGGAGAAGGAACTGAATTGTGTCTGCAGGCTCAGTCCTCTGCCAGAAAAGTCAACTCTGTGGAGGGCACAGAAGATTCTCACTTCTACAGTCTGTCTTCAACCTGTACAAGTGTGTTCCAGACTGTCATGACAGACAGGTACATAACTAGAACTTTTAAAAAGGCATTTCTACAGAAGCCATGTGCTTTATCTGAACAGCTCTGGTTTCCCTGTCTTTTTATTGTTTCACTTAAGTTTCATCCTGGGGCTCTGGGGACCTCTCTGCCCTGGGGCTCTGCACCTGTCGCCTTCCATTTTAGTGAAAAACAATTTGGTAAAAACATGTTTTGCACTGTTTTTCTCCCCCAGACTTTATGATTTCATAATGGCCAGGTAAGGCTTAGGGGACCATCCTATCCTCACACAACAAGTTTTGTAATGTTGTGACTAAGAAAGGCCAAAGTATCTGTATCACACAACTGCTTTTATAATTTGGACTTTTAAAAATGGTGTTAAAATATAAAAAAGTTGGAGTAGCAGGTGGCATAGTAGTTAAGGAACTGGACTCTCACGTGACTGACTATGGTTTGAACCCTGGACCCTAGAGTTTAAAACTCATACTGAGCACTTGTGCATGCATATCAAAAATTCTGGAATGGATGAAAATTGGAGAAGAAACTGTTGTGTAACCATTCTCCTTAGGGGGTGATTTTTCACTTTTTTTCTCTCTCTCTGGCAATCACATGTGTCCTATAGCAAAAGCATCTTTCTAAATAAAAAATAAATAAATAAATTTGCAATTACCTAATTCTGTATGATACTTTGATAAGGAGGGGAATGAATAATGTCAGTCATTTGTGGCTTCCTCACTAGTGTACAGAAGGCATTTCACTGCTATGTCCAGTATCACTCTCAGGTCTGCAACACCATCATGGCACAAATGAGCCTTATAACTTACAAAAAAGTAGAATACTTTCCAGAAAAGATTAGATTATTTTTAAATTCCAATGTTCCATCAAATTAATCTGCATACCCCTAAGAAGGATATTCTCTGCTCTATCCACTGATAATTCAGGTGTCAAGTGCTCATTATATAATTTAATACGTAATAACTAAAAAGAACTCTATTCTTGACCCAACATTTATCTGTTACATTTTTTTCTCTTACCAGTCTTTATAAAAAATATTCTTAAAAAATTTTCATGACTTGTTTATCATTTATTTTTGTACTTCTATTTTTTGATTTTTTATAAAAATATGAAATGTAGAAAGATATTTTAACTGATGTAAACTTTGAGTGATGGCTTAATTGCCATTTAGCATTATTACCAGTGTTGGTAGGTGGTGTGGTGGTGAAGTTGTTGTACTTCCACATGGCTGACTGCAGTTTGAGTTCCAGACTTGGCAGCTTGTTTTCTCAATTTCCCTCTTTCAATTTGGTCAAAATTAATAAATCATAATAATAAATAAAATTATATAAAATAATTCAGTAAAATCATCATACCTATTACCTCACAACTTGTTTCTGAGGTGAGATCACAATATCTATTTTAGAGAATTATTCAGGTATACAATATAATGTAACTACACTGATATGATTTACATTAGAACATTTGAACTTATTCCTCTTGTTTAACTGAAATGCTGTGTTTTTTTGACCAACATTTTAATTTAAATTTAATTTATTTTTAGAGAGAATTTTGCTAAAAGATATACAAATACAAGAGATGGGTGTGAATGCCAGATGTGGTATGTGTGGAGGGGTGGGACCTAAGGAAGGACATTTGGAGGAGGGATACGGAGCCAGAGCATTGACGGGATGGGGAAGTGTGGTATTATTGGTTGAAGATATTTTAATCAAATGGAGTGGAGAGAAATGTTCACATATTGAAATATTCACTTTGTAGCTAAATAATGTGACTGACTGTATAAAATAAATTTAAAAAAGAGACAATTTTGCTATAGGGCATATATGTTTGCTGGAGGGACACAGACAGACACAAATCAAGAAAGCAATCCCAGGAGGATGGTCGCACTGCAATCTTTCTCCTCCATTCTCCTCTTGGGATTTTGGGCAAACACACACATGGTTCTGGCATGAGTTTTAAGCCACAGGGTGCAGGACTAATTTGTGGTCTACCTGGAAGCCCAGCAACCTAACCATTAAGCCATCATCTGCTTTCTTGACCAACATTTTTAAAACCTGGCTACCCTCAAACAGTAGTAGCTGTCATATTATTCTCTGCTTCTGTGAATTTTAGTTTTTAATACTCTACTTACATGTAAGATGACGAGGTGTATGTTATTGTGTACCTGAGTTATTTCAATCAGCATAATGTCCTCCAAGTTCATCCCTGTTGTAATAACATAATATATTTTGTTAATTTTAGGGTCCATGTGATCACC
>NW_006159832.1:2280754-2299373 GCF_000334495.1 Tupaia belangeri chinensis | reverse complement strand
TTCTTTTTTGCTTTTTTTCTCCTTTGGGATAATCAAAATTTAAAATCTAATTCGATTTCAATAGTCATTGGCACACTAAAATCATATATATGCTTTATAAATCAAATTTTTATAACTTCAGAAACTTTAAATTGGTAATGTTTTAGCGAGATGATCAGAACAAATATAGACATAAGCATTCTCTCAAATATAGTGCCTATAAATTTCATGTAATTTGGTATAGCTGAAGAACCATTGCTTCAAAAGACAAAAAAATCTTGGAATTAAATCTGATAGTTTTCATTGATGAGACTTGTCCAGAAACCTGGACAAGTTAATTATCCTTTCTGAACTTCATCTATAAAATAAAGATGATTTCATCAAATTTTCCAAAATAAATGAGATGACGTCTGTAGATAAAGACCCTAGAGACTGAAACCAAGTTCTTGTGCAACAAGATGAAGTCATTATAGAACGGGGATGATTACTATTAGAATTCCCTATTACTCAGGAATAACCGGTTAAAATAGCTTCAAGCATGGCAGTGGTAATGCCTTCTTGTAGCATATTTGAAATGCATGATATTCCATTTCTTAGGATAGAATAACCCTGACGTCCTACTTTTCAGCAGAGGGCACAAGAAACACCTGAAGGTGGCACGTATCTCTACAGACAGAGTTTAATAAAATAACTGTTGGTATAAGAATATTTCAGATGCTGGTTCCTTCTCATAGTTCTAGCTCATACATTAATAAATAGTCCCCTGAAGGTAAGCAGTTCTAGTTCTGTTTGTCAAAGCTCTGTGTTTTGAAGGATTAGCAAGCATTTTACTTTGAGAGACAGGTTCCTCTAAGTACTTGGGTGGATAGTGGTGATGGCATGTATGAAAAGTCATATTTGCTAAGGTAGTCATCTCAAAATAAGGTATGCTGGGCCTTAAAACTGACACCAGTGGTTTACAAAAAGAGCAAAAAGAAAACCCGACACAATGTTTCCCAGTGATAGGATAGAGTCTCAGTAACATCTAGAACTTTCTTTGGCTATGTTTGCTCCATGAGTTTGGGTCAATTAAGCCTTCTGAATCTCATCTATCAACCAATAATACTGTCAACCAGGAAGAATAAAAGAAATGCTATATGTGGGATGATGGGCATGGAATGTGTATATATACTGACCATGGTCTCATTTCTAAACTTCTAGATGAAACAAAAATTTGTGACACAACACTAATAAAATACACCTGTAATTTAAAATGCTTGAAAGCAATGGCTTATCTTACTAAGGATTTATCTATATGTCAAAAACAAAATGGTCAATAATAGAACTATGGTTGGTCAGGTCATTTTAGTATATTGTAGAAGATAAGGAGATTCTAACATACTTGCCTTGCATTAAAGGTTGCTTTTTATCTAGACTCATAGTATTCGGAGCTGTTCAAAGCCACATAAAAACCTGATCTCTACCTTAACTATTACTATTGCCAGTTTTAAAAAAAGTAGTAGCTGGTACCAGCAGTTGGTGTAATGGCTATGTTGTTGCACTCCCATGTAGTCTACTGCAGTTCGAGTCCTGGACCCAGTGGCTTAAACTCACGCCAGGCACTTGTGCGTGCGTACCCAAGATCCCGAGAGGAGAATGGAGAAGGGATTGTGGCATCAACATCCACCCCAGGGGGTGATTTCTCGCTTTCTCTCTCTCTGTCTTTCTGTCGAGTGCACGCATCCTATAGCAAAAACCTCTTAAAAAAAAAAAAAAAGAAAAGGAGCATGTTCCAAAATTAGCAATAAATTTTGAAAATTATTTCTTGATAAAATATATACATAAAAATCTATATTTTATATACCAGAAAGCATAAATAATAAACATTTAATATTTCACACACTGAGATATAAATGTACTCTTTGGAAAAAAATACTTCTGACATTATTCACATGAATCACCTAGCTCTTGGAAATTATGGCTTTACGTGTTAGAATTAGAAAACAGTTCATGGATCACGTAATTTGAAAATTTTAAATAGAGCAAGTCAATGCTTTGAAGGTTTTCTAATGCTATATTGACTTTTATAAGCTCATGCTATTTATATATCACATTAATGATCCTAAAACCCAGGTATTTATACATGTCCATCATTCCTCCACAGATAGTCCCATACAAATTCAAAATAAAATTTGAAGTAATAGATCCTTTCGCTACTACCCATGGGAACTGGGAAATATGATTCTTTTCAATCTTTCTTATGTAAATGTGTATGCTTTTAATTATCCCAAATCTATTCACTCCTCTTAGATTTCTTAGCATATTAATTGATACTGATTATTTTGAGATTAAATAATCACTATTTTACTTACATTACTTGAAGCTCCAAAATGACAGTATTACTCACAAAGTGAAAGTGTTTAACATGTTTTAACATTGTATCTTTATGATTAGAGTAGTAACTAATTCCTATAAAATTGACATAAAAATGTAAAATCATAGAAAAGCTTTTAAAAGGTCTTGTTTTATTTAAATGAAATAATTTAAGTCTTAGAAGTAACTAGTTTTGGGACCAGTAGTTATCGTAATGGCTATGTCACTGGACTCCCACATAGTCGACTGCGGTTCGTGTCCCAGACCCGGTGGCATGAAACTCGCGCCAGGCGCATGTGCGTCGGTGTCCAAGATCCCGACAGGAGAATGGAGAAGAGATTGTGGCATGACCATTCCCCCTGGGGGGTGATTTCTCGCTTTCTGTCTGTCTCTCTGTCTCTCTCTGTCTGTCTGGAGAGCACACGTGCCTATATCAAAAACCTCTCCAAAAAAAAAAAAGAAATAACTGTTTTGAGGGAAAAAAGCAACTTTTTAATACAATGGGACAAAATGAAAATATTAATATAAATTAATTCTGTATTGTATAATTTGATTTCATTATAGCATGCATTATTATTGATTCATTAGTTATGAAGCAAAATGAAATCTATAATCTATAACTCTAAACCTTAAAATGTAGTTCACTTTCATCTTGATAGTTCATATTTTTCTTTTAAAAATCAATATTAAATATTAAATGGTAGCATATAAGATATCTACAAAATGCTTTTGAAAAATATATCTTGTTAAGAAAAAGGGGTTTCAAAACATTTTTGTACCAAAATAAACCTGTACTATAATTCCATTTTCCACAAACTTTTTCAAGTCCCTTTGTGTGTATTCCCATTAAGAGTCTAAAATGACCTGTCTTAGCCAACATAGTGTTACTGCTTGGAGTGTAGAAGCCATGCGGTATATTCAGGTTTGGTTCCTGAATATACAACCCAAACATGCCAGGTATATTTGTACATTGCTGTAGTTCTGGCTAGTTTGGAGGTTGAGGCAGGAGAATCACAACACAGTAAGACCCTGTCAAAAACACCTGTCTCTTGGGACCAGCAGTTGGCATAATGGCTATGTCGCTAGACTCCCATGTAGTTGACTGTGGTTTGAGGCCCAGACCCAGTGGCTTAAACTCACCCCAGGCGCGCCCCGCACACGTGTGTGTGTGTGTGTGTGTGTTTGTGTGCCCAAGTCCTGAGAGGAGAATGTAGGAAAAGGGATTGTAGTGTGGAGAAATCTCCCATGGAGGGAGGTGATTTCTCGCTTTTTGTATCTCTTTTTGGCAAGCACACGCACCTTATACCAAAAACCTCTCCAAACAATCAAAAAAATGCGCCTTTCTCTGACTCTCTCTCTTTCCCTTTTTTTTTTCTCTCCCCCTCTATTACAAAAGACACTGAAAATTAAAATACAATGATGTGTCCTACATTTGTATTCCATCATTGTATGAATACCAATACTATAACTCGAAGCATAGACTTTAAACCATGTGTATAAACTTCTTTTTCACAAAAATTAGATGAAAAGTTGAAAATCATTTAAATATTAGCACATAGACTCCAGATAAAAATTGATAAAATATGACATGAGTAAGTTATATTTACTCCAACAATAAAAATTTAATTCGATACTTGGAAATATATTGATTCAATATTAATATGGAGGAGAAAAACAAAATTTTGAATAAAATTGGCAAATTAGGAATATGAGAAGCTAACAATATTTTGTGTGATTTTTACAAAACAAAGTCATAAAGTTTAATGATAAGAGAACAGTTCTTATTGAAGACCCAAGAATAAAGGGCCTACTTTCATTAGATTTATTTAACTTTGTGTGCAATTAGATAAGAGTACTATAAGAAGTATAATTATTTGAAGCAGAAAAGAAAATAGTCATTAATTCCAGAAAATACAAAAGAATCAATTAACAACAATTTCTAATGAGTGAATTCAGTAAGGTTGCTAGCTAGAAAATAAACTAATATATTTTAGCAACAACTCTTTTATAAATACATTAGAAAAGAATTTTATGTCATAGCAGTGAAATAAAAAAGTAGCAATAAGACTTTTTTTATTTGAGAGATTTTTGCTATAGGGGATGTGTATTCACTAGAGAGCTGGAAAGTGAAAAATCACCCTCTCCCCCTACTCCCCCGCACCAGGGTTGGTGGAATGGCCTTGCTGCAATCCCTTTTCCTCCATTTTTCTCTTGGGAATTTATGTACACATAAATATACACATGGCATGAGTTTTAAGCCGCTGGGTACAGGACTCAAACCATGGTCGACTACAGAGATGTAAACATTATGCCATGTGTTCTTCCCTGTGATGAGAATTTAAAAGATATAGGAATAAATTTAGGAACTTTGAAAGATTTATGTGAAGAAAATGACAAACTTCTAAAAAAAGAGGCTTCAAAATCTATGTAAATGAGTATTACGGTTTCTGTGTCTTAAATAGTAATATTGACCTCAGCCACACCATACATCCAATAAAGAAGGTAACGATGATCAGGGCCACAGTTAGAATAGCATTTTTAATTCAGTTAGGGTAAAGTATTTCTAAATTCAGTATTACAAGTTAAGTATGTATCTCTGCGCTTGGTATTTAGGCTTCAGTTTCAGTTACAGGTCCTATGCTCCTTATTGTTTTACCTGCAATTATAACTCTACCCTAGGTTTTAAAGACTTTGTAGATTACTAGGAGGCATTCTTAATGCCACAACACATATTTTAAGTTAAATAATGGTATATAGACTTATTATACATAAACCTGTTTGTAGATACACAAAATATAAAGTATAAATGCAATTTTGTTTCAGTTACTAACACTGATCAGAAAATACATTGTTTATGCTTTTTAAGTTTGCTTCATCTATGATTTAGAGACAGATGGATACAGCACTCTGGCAGGGCCTTGACACCACTGTCCACCAGTCCACAATCAGCCTTCATCCAGCCACATATTACAGGCAAGCTCATGTCCAGAATCTCAGAGAGGTCTTGAAATTGAACTAAGATTTTTCTCAGAGAGATTATTGCCTTACAGTGTCATGTTTTACTCCTGTGCCACTGCCTGGCCATGTATTCATTCATTTTTCATTGTAGGGCATGTGAGCTCATCAGAGAGACAGATGTGGGGGTGAGGGAGCAAGAGAAGTCATTCTTCAGAGGTGATGGCATTGCAGCAATCCCTTCTCCACATCTGCTCTTGGTTTTTGGGGCATGCACACACATGTGCCCGACATGATTTTCAAACTACTGGGTCAACTCAAACCGCACATAGCTGGACATGTGGGATCTGGCACCTTAAGCTCACACTGCCTCCTGTCCTCCCCTCTTTTTTTTAATAAGTGGACAACAAATATGCTTCCAAATTGAATATTAAAATATAAGAATATTGTTAGCATTTTAAACACTAGAATAAAAATGCATTTATTCATGCCTGATGTCTATTCAAACTTAATTTTCAGTGTATATTCTAGAGTCAGAATATGGTGAAATGATGGAGAAGAACAGGTAGGAAAAAATCTCAAATGCAAGCTTATTCTTGAAGGTTATGTCATACTTTAAGAATCCATGACCCACAAATAAACACTGTTACATAAAAATCTAAATCCAAGGACAATGACCCTCTTACTGAAGGATACATTCAAATCCGTAATATCTTTTTATAACAAAGTAAAGTATTCTTTGCATCAACTCATCATAAAAAGATTATCATTATATTAAAAGAAAATAATAGAAAGGTGAGCAAAACATGCCACTCAAATTCTAATTGAGTTTCTATATTTGAACAAATTGATGACTGCAGCTATGTGTAAAACAATTATGACCTGAAGTAAATATTAATTAGCTTCTCCTTGGCTAACATTTTCTTCTTGGGTCAACACACTTTGTTAATTTCTCTCAAGAGAAAATCATGATTTCAGTAACCATGGTGGTTCACAGCACGCAGAAGGTCCAAGTACTCATGGGTAGTGTTGCTGCTTATGTTTGGAAATTATAGTATTTGGAGAAATGTGTAGTCAAAGTGATTTTTTAAGATTGTTGTTCAATTTCTTGAAAGACTGAAGTCAATTATTCTCATTTCAAAGGATTAATTTTTAGAAGAATTACTATGTGAGCACACAGTAAGTTCACAGAAAACCTGGAATTATCTCTGAATCAAATACATTCTATGAAGACTAAGGTTCCCATGTGAGGCTGAATATTTTTTAAAGTTACAGAATCAAATGCCCACATTTAATTCAACTACACTACCCCAAACCAAATGTCTGTCAATTATATAATATTTAGGTAGAAAAAAGCATTGATAAATGATAGATAATATCCTCATAGTAATTCTAATATGACGGAAACTTTCATGGAAAAAAATCTTTCTCATATAAAATCGTAGCCCATAATGTATCACACTCAGCAAGATGCTTGCTGTTTGGAGAATGAGAATTTGTCCTTCTATTGTCTTATTTCATTCACTTATTTGGTATAGAACAGAAGCATTTTCTTAATGTATTTCCAGATTGTAAAACAAAATGTATGATTCGGTTTATTTTCTCCAGGTGTCATCCTCATCTTCACTGTCCTTTGAACCACACTCTGTAGACTGTGTTGCATTTTATACAAATTGAGAGCTTACTTTCTCATGTTTGATTATATATTTTTATATTTTTATCAGTGCTCATATTTTCTTTGTATATCTATGGCTTTTTTTTTTTTTTTTTTTTTTTTTTTGAGGAGGGGGGGGGGGGGGTTTTTTTTTTTTTTTTGAGAGAGAGAGAGTGGTGAGTTTTGCTATAGGGTCTGTGTGCTCACTGGGGAGACAGAAAGAAAGAAATCACTCCCAGGGGACTGGCCATGCCACAATCCCTTCCCCATTCTCTTTTTAGGATTTTGGGCACATGTGCCTGTGTGAGTTTTAAGTCACTGGTGTGGGACTCAAACCGCGGTCAGTCATGTGGGAGTCCAGCAATGTAACCAGTATGTCATCTGCTGGTCCCTCTATGACCATTTTAATGTGGGAAATTTGCTTCTGTCTACCTTTTTATCTATCTATTCATCCATCCCATGAGTGAGAGATACAGAGCCCCTAACAAGGTCCCAATGACACAATCCACTTCTATTCTTCAGTCGACCCCCAATGGGTACGATTGTACTCATGGAGGTCTCTGGACTTGAACTATGAACCTTTCCATGAGGGTCTTAGAGAATGCAGTGTTTTACTGCAGCACTGGTGCCTGACCCTTTTATATTTTTTTCCAATAAAATAAATACCTTTCCTCTGGAACTTTCTTTCTTTCCTTCTTTCTTTCTTTGCTTTTTTTTCTGGAATGCAGACTGTAAATGCATGCAGGAGAGAAAGAAAGCACTTCCTAGTGGGGTCTTGTCACTTGTGATCCTTCCCTCCCCTTCACCACCCTATCAGGAACGTGGGCACGTGTACACACACCTGGCATGTTTTTAAGATGACTGGGCCAGAATGCACACTCAGGTCAGCCACTCAGACCCACCTCTCTCTGTGCTGTGCCTACCTATGGTACTATGGGGCCAGACATTTTTTTCTGATCTGTTGAAAGTGTCCTTCACATATGGTAGTTTTACCTCATGTGTTTTTTTCAAGCAAATAAATTCTAAATACCATGCAGCTTTATTACATGCTACTCTTTGCTAGTCAGTGCAGATTGCCTATTTCAAAATCAAATGCTGTACATTTTATTTTTTAAAATAAATGATATACTTCATTGAGCATTAAATTCCTTGTGCTTTTTGTTTGTTTTGTTTCATTTTTTTTTGTAAGAGGTAATGTACACTCACCAGAGAAAAAGAAAATACTTACCATGGAGAATGGACATACCATTATCTCGTCTTCCATTTCTCCCTTCATTTGTTATATTTGGTACACAGACATGCGTGCACACGTACACACACACACACACACACAGAATATGTTTCTCAAGCCTCCAGGTCTGAGACTCCAACTATGCTGTTGGCCATTTAGGATCCAGCTGCCTTAAGTATTACACCATAGGCTGGCCCTAAAAATGTAATTCTTTTAAGCATATCAAATAATTTTGAATTTGTCAACCAACCAGGAAGTATTGATACTCTCATATTTACATTCTTATTAAAACACTGCAAAGCTCATCTTTATAAAAATTAAGTGTCCAAGTTACAGACAAGTGATGTCTAATCGAGTCTCTAGAATGGCAAGTAATACGAATCTATGCTTCTGTTGAACAATTACTCAAAATTATTGCATCATTACGATAGTTTATATCACATAGTACTATAGTTTATATCATAGAATTTTAGTACAGATGGAGGATGAAGGAAGGTTAATTAAAAAAAAAATGGAAATGTTCTGAATTCTTTGGGGAGCAGCAAATACTTTGAATGGAAGAAGGTCGGGTTCCAGGGAATGCTGACCTGAGAGGAACATGGAAAATGACTGTGGGCAAAAGGTTGGGAGGTCTTGAATTCCACAATGTATTTGGATGTTATGTTATGGGCAACAAAGAACTAAGAAAAATGTCAGGAAGAGAGAAATATGACCTGATCAGTATTTCAGAAATCCATTTCTAAGACTTCAACTGTAGTGGGGAGAATGGATGATGGAGGCAAGTCCATGGAGAGGGGTTTAGGTGGAAGCAGCAGCAGGCTGTTAGCTATACACCATGCCATACATTTCTGCCCATGTCTCTCAGGGGCGTTTCCAATTTTTACTTCATTCAGTACACGTTTTTTTACTTTCGTTTTTACTTTCATTCAGTACTTCTGTTTTTCAACTCTGCATACAGGTACAAAGTGTTATTATCTAACCACAATTACAGATTTTGTTTTCACTTTTTCATGTCTGCCCTTTCCACTCCCATCTATTATATGGCTTAGTCATACTTGCATTGGCTTTTCTATTTTCTGGAACCATCTCTCAAGCTTTCATACCCCTACAATGGCACTGGTAAGGCATTTTCAAGGACACTTTCTTCTTGAACTTCCTCCCCTCTGTGTGTCCTAATCTGGGTCTCCTCTTTTTAATACCACCCTGTGCCCAGAGTAGCTTGAATCCCATTATCTCTGATGACTGTACATTTGGAAACCCTGTTCAACATTGATTTGACTCTAGTAGAATTAAACCTGCTTCTCAATTGATGATGGCAGATCTACTAGTTGTCCTATTTTCTATATCTCTTTGTTATATGATAAAGCATCTGAATTTTATTTTTATCTATAATTTAAAATTAGAAAAATTATGTTGGAAGACAGTCTCACTTATCTCTGCCTGGGACCACACAGGTGGCGATGACTTTCCTCCACCAAGAAAGTCCCCTCCCTGCCTGCCACACACCTGCCCACTTACTCAGTGGTGTCCTCCCTGAGGACCTATTTGCTTCAGCTCAAGGTCCCAATCATTGCTAAGACTGACAGTTCTCTAGACAGAGGAAGCACTCTGTATTCTCCTCAGGCACTTATTCTTTCCTGAGAGCAATTTTAAACTCTGTTTGAGAGCAGGGCCTTGTGTAGTTTAACTTTGAGAAAAGGAAAATGTTTTAGAAAGGGGAGAAAGTATGGAAGGCTGAACCTGTTGATGGAACCAAAGGTGGTTCTTACTTCATAATTGTCTGAAGTTGACTCTGAATTACTAAGATATCACATTACCTGTGCTTTCACCTTGGAAAGAAAGACAATACTTGTATAGCTTGCAAATTTCACTTATTTGTTTTGTCACGTCTATGACTTTAGGGCTCACTGTGCTTTGAGAACCAGAGAGCTGCAGGTACTCTAACAGGACCATGAGATTCAACTTCCAGAAGACTGTGAAACAGTTCATTAATAGTAAACACTGGCAATACTTGGAGAATGCCAATGAGAAAAAAAAAATTGGGAAAAAAAACAAAGCAGGTGGTAGCATAGGAGAAATACAACTGAACCCACAGAGGAAGGATCATGGGTTTGAATCTTGACACCTCCCTGAACACACCAGGTGTGCAAGAACCCATAATCCAGGCAGGTTGAGACTGAATAAGCTGACAGACGATCAACAGAATATACATAATAAATAGATAATAAAAAGATACAATTTCTCAAGAATGTTGTAGAGCTAATGTCTTAGATTTTCAAGAGACCAAGTAAAATATATTTTGTAAGAAATAAAAACTAGTTTCCAAAGGCATTTTTCATTATGAAGCAAGAAACAATAGGAGCTTAGTGTAGCCAATATGTATTGTGGCTGAGATTTCTAAATATATATGAATATTATGAATCATTTAACCAAATACTGATCATAATGTTGCCACTTTATTTCATAAGAGGAAGTATAAAATATTCAAATGAACAAAAACAAAACGACAGAGTAAAAAATTAACACTCTTACTTTTTTTTTTTTTTTAGAGGTTTTTGCTATAGGGCGCCAGACAGACAGAGAGACAGAGAGACAGAAAGTGAGAAATCACCCCCCAGGGGAGATGGTCACGCCACAATCCCTTCTCCTCCATTCTCCTCTCAGGATCTTGGGCACGCACGCACACGTGCCCAACGTGAGTTTTAAGTCACCGGGTCCAGGACGCGAACCGCGGTCAACTACGTGGGAGTCCAGCGACATAGCCATTACACTAACTGCTGGTTCCCACCTTTATTTCTTAAAAGAGATTTCTATAATGCCCCAGATAAAAAAAAAATAGTCTTTCACAAAACAAAGTTTTGTCCAATTTACAAAAAGGCAATGATTATTTGAAGACTTTCATGTGTGCATTTGTGTCTGTGTGCACATGTGTGTTATGAGAAGATTTTCAAAAAGCTTATAGAAAATGCATATTATGAAAAAAAAAAAAGCATGGTGCTCCAAAATCTTTTGCACCAAAATAAATTCATAATTTAGCTCCATTTGTCCATGAACTTTTTGAAGTTCTCTTAATATATGTGTAAATACATACATACATACGTGCACACATATGCATATATACCTATATTCCTATATCATGTATTTTTTTTCTTTTTATCTTTTTGCCATAGGGTGTGTGTACTTGCTGGAGACAGAGAGGGAAATTGAGAAATCATCCCCAGTCTCTTTCATTCTCCTCTTGGGATTTCAAACATGTTCACCATGCTGCCAGGTCCAGGACTCAAACTACAAAGCCGGCTATGTGAGAATCCAGTGCCTTAACCACTACACCATCTACTGGCCCCTATTTTGTATATTTTTATTATTTTCACTTTTATAATGAAGGTCATAAAACAACCGTTTCCTTGACTGATATTTAGGGATATTAGAATAAATAGATTTATTAATTTTACATCAAATAATCTGTGCAACTCTGAACATCTTCTTTACCTTTAATAGGAAACTTATAACTGCCTCCTAAGCTTATTTTTCAATGATTTAAAGTATTTTATTACTTTTTTTTTTCTGGTGAGAGATTTTTGCTATAGGCGTGTATGCTCACCAGAGACAGAAAGTGAGAAATCACCCCCAGGGAGAATGGTCACACTGCAGTCCCTTCTCCTCCATTCTCTTTCAGAATTTCAGGCAAGCGCACACATGCCTGGTGTGTTTTAAGCTGACAGGTCTGGGATTCGAACCATGATCAGGCACATGGGGGTCCAATGCCTTTACTGGTATGCCATTTGCTGGCCCCAGTATTTTAGAACTTTTAATAGTACTTTTTTTTGGGGGGGGTGGGGGGTTGCCATAGTGCTTGTATGCTTGCTGGAGAGGGACAGAGAAAGACAGAAAGTGAGAAATCATTCTTCCTCCCCTCTGCAAACGAGATGGCCATGCTACAATCCCTTCTCTTTTCTCCTCTCAGGATTTTTGATATGCATGCTCATGTGCCTGGCATTATTTTCAAGCCTCAGCGTCTGAGGCTTGAACCACAGTTGGCCCTATGGGGAATCCAGGACCTAAACCAGTGTGCCAGCTGCTGGCCTGAGACAGAGGCACTTCTGACAGGGCCTCACCACACCTTGGCTCTCCCGCCCCAGTTGGAACCGCTGCATGCAGCCTGTTTAAGTTGGGCTGGGAAATGAACCTGGAACTCCTGTGCTGCCCAGTCACCACACCACGGCACCCTGCCACCCATACCACTGGGCCTTAATAGGTTTAATTTGAGATTAAAGTAGCAAGTAAGAATAGAAGATGTTCAGTTGAATTTGATTTTCAGTTAAGCAATCAATGTATTTTTAGTGCTTTTCCCATTGTTTACATTTTTTTTTCCATTTGAAAGCCCAATTTTAAAAATTATTTTTTTCCTGTATTTTATCAGACAACCGTAATAAAGAGTGTTAATTCATGAGAAATAGTTTATTTCTGGGAGATGAGTGTTCCGTTAAGAGGTGGGTCTGGGGTCACACCATCTGGCTCCAAATCCTGACACCTTGGCCAGAGAACTTAATCTAAGTATCTACTTACTTACATAGATGGCACTAGTTTCAGTACCTTCTTCAAAGGGTTGCTGTGAAGCCAAAAAGATAAACTACACATTGCGTGGCTAGCGTACTGTTAAGTGTTCAGTGAGTGTTGACTATTATCATTATCATCATTTGGCTTTTATATAAGGGCACTACAATGGCACTTGGGGTGTCTCGAATGGTACTTGTATCACTGTTAGAAATATCTTCACACGTTTGGCCATTATACTCTATATGTCACTTTTACAATAATTACAGAGCAGGATAACACTATGAATTTATTTCAATACACACTTCATTTAGTATTTTGGACATATTAAATAGTCCCTCCTTCACCATTTTAGTAGAAGTCATTCTGATGCCCTCTAGTGTGTTTTCTGCAAAGTTTAATTAGGCGTCAAAACAGAACCAGCAAGGAAGTGATGTCAGGATCTAGTCCCGAGCCCTGAAGTAATCAACAGTGTGGTAGCACTATAGTTTTCCTAGCTGTTAACCCCAGTCACTCAGTCACTTAACAAGAAATATTACAACTGACACAGGTAGGGAAAATAGGCATTTTTTTTTCACATTTCTGTTTTCTATATAATGAGCATCAAGTTTAGATTTCAAACATTCTCAATATTCTCAAAGTTTTTCTGATGTCCAAGAGCTGTAAATGCATTATTGATCAATTTTAAGCCCAGTTTTAATGGCATCAGATGAAATATTTAAGCAAGCAACTGTTCTTTGAACATTTGTCTGCCTAGTTCACAAATTCTACCAGCAGGTCAGTGTTTACAGGGAAGGTCTTCTGTTAATAGACACCTCTCTTTTTGATTCTTTTTGTTGTTGTTAAGGTTTTGTCATAGGTGCAAGCACTCACTGGAGAGTGAGAGAGAGAGAGAGACACAGAGAGAAGGAAAGTGAGAAATTATGCCCCACCAGGGATGGCCACACCACAATCCCTCCTACTCCTTTCTCCTCTCATGATTTTGGGCACGCATGCACACTTGCCACACATGCACACTTGCCTGTCAAACTGCCAGGTCCAGGACTCAAACCATGGTTGATCATGTTGGAGACCGGTGCCTTAACCACCATGCCAACTGGCTTGGACACTTTGTTATTCAACATGAAAAAAAGAGTCTACAGGTCTTTCTTTGAATTCACCTGAAGTCAAAGCTAGTCAGTGTTTCCTAAAGACTCATCAAGTGCAAAGTCAACATAACGCATTGCATTAATTACACCTAGATTGTCCTGTTAACAAGGCTTTGGACATGGTTAGAGTAAAAAATAAAATAAATGTTGCCACTCTCAGTGAAATTCACTATGTGTGTTTTGCTTTGGTAACTTTTTGCTTTTATCTTTACCAGCCTGAAGTATTGGAAGGTTTGCTCACAGACGTTTCCAAAAGTATTGTTTTCTATGTGTTGGTTGCTGGAAGCCATGCTCCAGCTGGGGTGGGTGCACAGGAAGGCGACACGGGTGAACAAAGTCAGGCCAAGACCTCAATGCCCCTTAGCATGTTCTCAGCTGGCTACAGCCAGAGTAAACTCAGGACTGCAGCCCTAATGGCCAGGAGTCATGTGGATTTATTATTGAAGGAGTTTTACAGGAGTAGGATGGGTGAGGGGAAGTAAGTGAAAGATTTTACTCTAAAAGGTAAAGCATTCAAAGTATAGGAACAATAATCATAAAACATGATGTTTGTTTAGGTATAAACAATTATAATTCTTAGAACGAGGAAGTCCATTTTTCGGGTGCATTCCCTTCTTAGATCTTGATAACCGGGGAGGGTCTTTGGATGAGAGGGCTCCCAGGAATCTTAATAACCTCAGTCCCAGACCAGCTTGATCACTTCAGTCCCAGATTGGCTTGAGAACTTGAGCCCCAGGTCAGCTTTTGAGAACTTTAGCCTCAGGCTAGGGTGGCAGCAATTACAAGGGCCTAGAAATAAATCCTGTCTGGTTTAGTAAAGACAAGGTTAGTATATACTAAAATGGAATACCTATGTTATCTCTGGGTTAGTCTACAGCTAAGAGGGTGAGTCTACATGGGAAAAGAATGTGGTCTTATGAGCAGCTTAATGACTGACCTAAAGTTTACTGTGTACTTGGGACCCTCTATGTGCCCCTCTATATAATGGCTGTGGCTTGGGGAATGGCAATCTTCCCTTGTCCTGAGAGTAAGGGTGGCTTATGGTTTTTGGGGTAACAGCACCTCGAGGATGAGTCCCTGAGCCCCTCCCGGCTTAGCCCATTAGTAGCTTTAACTTAAACCTTTCTAATGCTTATCTATGTAATCCCCAGTAGGAGAAGTGAATGTAGCATTCTTTATTGACATTTTCCAGGAGGGTGGGGTGAGGAGTCTAATGGGAGTAACTCCCGTTCGCAGCCCCCACCTTACGCAGCTGCCGCCTTAGTAAATCAGCATTCTTTCAGGATTATTTTAAAAGTTATAGTAAGGCTGGGGGTGCCTTTATGGGGTATCAGGGTACAGCAATAAGGCCCATAGCAGAAAAAGTAAGTGCAGGGTAGTACAACAACACAGTGGAGGATTAAAACTCTAAAAACTATTAACCTTGCAAACAGTTCTCAGCCGAGTCCTTGCTCTTTAGGCATAAGGGGCAGTTCTTTCATACTCAGCTTGTGTTAACTGCATAGTCCCAGCAGTTGGTCACACACATATTTTCTTGATGATGGCATCAACCTGTGTGCTTGTAGTTGAAGAGTACATGGACTGAGTGCCAGTTATAAATAGGCAGTTAGCAGGGTTGCCATTCAGTTCCATAAAGCACCTTGATCTGAATACTTTCTAAAACAGTGAGATTATTGCACAAATAACAGTCCCCTGCTTTAAAAAGATAACAAATCATATTAAATAAAAGAGATTTAAGGCCTGCAGGTGGCACAGAGTTTAGGGTAGCTGGATCCCACATGACCAAGTGCATGGTTTGAATGATGGACCCAGCAGCTAGAAAATCATGCCAGGCACATGTGCAAGTGTGCCAAAGTCCTGAGAGAAGAATAGGGGAGAAGAGGGTGCAGCATGGCCACACTCCAGAGGGGAAGATTTCTAACTTTCTCTGTTGCTCTCTTGCTGTCTCTTTCTAGAGAGCGCATGTGCCCTATAGGAAACTTAAAAAAAAAAAATAGGTTTAGGACACATTAAATTTTCTATAATTGTTTTTCTTTTTAGGTTTTAACATAAATCCTTGTCTAATTTACTTTTTTAACTGATGTCATTGATAAGTAAATAGTAAAGAAATTAAAGCAAGATAAATTCTCCTTTATATTTCATTGAAATAGGAACAAAGGTTACAAGTTGTAAATTTAGAAGCCTGTAGGTGGTGTGGTGGTTAAGGCACTGGACTTTCACATGGCCGATTATGGTTTGAATCCCAGACCTGATGGCTTGCTTTCTTACTCCCCACACTCCTGTCTCTCTCTGGTGAACACATGTGCCCTACAGCAAATAAAATAATAATTAATAAATTAATTATTCATTAAACAATATGTAAATTTATATGTTCAGTTTTTCCTGAAAGAAATACTGTGCCAAGATTAAAGAAATCATCTAATATTTTCTTTATTTATTCTTAAAGAAATATTTATAAAATTTCATTTATAATTATCATTATTTTTATTTTGCTATAAGGCACATGCACTCATCAGAGAGAGAGAGAGAGATAGTGAGAAAGAAAGCTACCACATCTAGGACTCGAACTACAGTTGCTGTGGGAGTCCAGTGCCTTAACCACCATGCCATCTGCTGGCCCCTTAATTTTTTAAGGTTTACCTTTTTTTTTTTTTTTCTTTTTTGAGAGGTTTTTGCTTTAGGGCGCGTGTGCTCACCAGACAGACAGGGAAAGACCAAGAGACAGAAAACAGGAAATCACCCCCTGGGGGGATGGCCACGCCACAATCCCTTCTCCTCCATTCTCCTCTCAGGATCTTGGGCACGCATGCACATGCACCCGGCATGACTTTAAGCCACCGGGTCCGGGACTCGAACCGCAGTTGACTACGTGGGAGTCCAGCGACATAGCCATTACACTAACTGCTGGTCCCAAGGTTTATCTACTTATTTTATGAAGCCATGACACAGAGACAGAGAGACAACATCCCCAACAGGGTCCCTGTCCTATGTCCCACCCTGAGCCTCAATTCATTCAGCACAAGATCATTGGGGCACACATGCTCAGTGTACTCAGAGCAGTTTCCATTCACAAAGCTAGAACCTTCCCTGAAGGTCACTCTCACAGAGCACCACAAACCCACTTGCCCCCACCTGTCTCTTAGAATCATCTTTAATACCTTAAAGGACAAAAAGCATAAATACCCTGGATGTATGTGTATAATACAATGCCATTTAAAATTCATTGCTCATGGGGAGATCTAGTTGTAGAAAGGCATGTTAAAAAATTAACATCTGCAGGGCCACTAGATGGCATAACAATTATGCTACTGCACTCCCACTTAGTCGACCATGGTTTGAGTCTTGGACCCAGTGGCTTAAAACTCATACCAGGCGCATGTGTGTGTGTACCCATGATCCAGAGAGAATGGAGAGGATAGTGCTATGTGGCCATCCCTCTGAGGGCTGATTTCTCACTGTCTATCTCTCTGTCTGTCTCTCTCTGGCAGGTGCACACACCGTGTAGCAAAAAACTCTATTAAAAAAAAAATGAACACCTGCAATAGCATTGCAACTTGAACACTTCAGTTAAGTTTGAGAACATCTGAGTGTTCTTAAGTTTTGCCTAAATCTGAAAGTAATATTGTACTTTTCAACCTGCACATACAAAGAGCATACATAAAACATAGCAAAAATGAAATTAATGCAATAAAGATAAATACGTAAAGACTATTTTCTAATGATGATACGAAGAAAATTGTTTTCATGACTAGGAGGGGTATAATTTTGTAAATACCTGTGGAAAATACTGTGAAAGTGAATAACCCTAAAATAATCTTCACCACTTTTAAGGATTTATACTAATGGAAGTGACCTTGTTATATTTTACATATTATGTTCTATAAAATATTAATTATAATTGAAAACATTAGCTCAGTGGATAAAGGATTATTTAAATGACAATTTCTATAAAGACAGAACTATAAGTAGTTGACTAAAATGATTTTTAAATATGTAATTATCCCAACCCGGGGGGGACAGTCGAACAGGTTTACTGTGGGAGGGAGTGAGAGCTGGGACAAGTGGCGCAGTGATACAACACAGAGACAACACAGTGTCTTCAGAGTTGCCCATTTATTGTGAGCAGCACAGTACAGCACAGAGATGACACAGTGTTACAACTCTTCAGGGTCCTGTTGTATATTGTGACCAGCATGGAGATGACGCAATATCACAACTCTTCAGGGTCGTCCAGAGACAACACGATATTACAATTCTTAAGGGTCTTCTGGAGACAATGTAGTGTTACAACTCTTCAGGGTCTTCAGGGTCGTCCGGAGACTGTGCGGTGTTTCAGCTCTTCAGGCTCTCCAGCATTGTCGTCTGGCTACTGTGGGCCAGGCATTGTGGTTATATACATGCTGGTGGCCTGTGATTGGTTGTAAACAGTGGGCTGTGATTGGTTATAAATGGTGGGTTATGATTGGTTGCTTTTAGACCAATCATGAGATGCTGGATATGCAAATCTGAGGGATTCTAGTGGCCAATTAGAGCAAGGTTTCGAAGGTCAGGTTTTTTTGTTTGTTTGTTTGTTTGTTTTTGGAGAGATTTTCACTGTAGGGCGCATGCGCTCGCCAGACAGACAGAGAGAGACATAGAGACAGAAAGCGAGAAATCATCCCCCAGGGGGATGGTCACGCCGCAATTCCTTCTCCTCCATTCTCCTCTCGGGATCTTGGGCACGCACGCACACGTGCCCGGCGTGAG
>NW_006159832.1:2234833-2280510 GCF_000334495.1 Tupaia belangeri chinensis | reverse complement strand
AGGACTGAACAGTTATTGGGTTCATACTCTCTTACCCGTCTTTGGCTAACCGATTCAGCACCTCAGGCGAGGGTTGTTGGTCTTCCATAAGTGAGTCAACTTGTTGTTTGAGGAATGACATGCGCCTATTAAATATAATAGGTCCCAGTGAGCAAACAATTAAAAAGCCAATGAATGGGCCAAGGAGGGGGAGCGGGAAAGGGAGGAGACCATTCCAGGCAGACCACCGGCGAGTTGTTTCCTACGTTGTTGGAGAGATTCTTGGAGTTGATGTATCTTGTCACGAATGATGCCGGACTTATTGGCATAAAAGCAGCAGTATTCCTGGATGATTTTCTGCTGTCCTCCTCTGTGGCCTTTCTCAGGACGATTCTCTGCCATCCTCCTCTGTGGACTTTCTCGGGATGATTCTCTGCCCTCCTCTCTCGGGACGATTCTCTGCCGTCCCCTCCTCGGGTGCTCTTCACTGGATCCTTCGTACTCAGGTCCCTTGTTCTGGCACCAGGTGTCCCAATTCGGAGGGACAGTCGAACAGGTTTCCTGAGTGAAGGAGTGAGAGCTGGGACAAGCAGCGTAGTGTTACAACACAGAGACAACACAGTGTCTTCAGTGTCATCCGTTTATTGCGGGCAGCACGGTACAGCACAGAGACGATGCAGTGTTACAACTCTTCAGGGTCGTCTGGAGACGACACGGTGTTACAACTCTTAAGGGTCTTCCAGAGACAATGTAGTGTTACAACTCTTCAGGGTCTTTAGGGTCGTCTGGAGACTGTGCGTTTTTTCAGCTCTTCAGGCTCTCCAGTGTCGTCATCTGGCTACTATGGGCCAGGCATCATGGTTATATACATGCTGGTGACCTGTGATTGGTTGTAAACGGTGGGCCGTGATTGATTGTAAAAGGTGGGTTATGATTGGTTGCTTTTGGACCAATCATGAGGTGCCGGATATGCAAATCTGAGGGATTCTAGTGGCCAATCAGAGCAAGGTTTCGAAGGTCAGGATTTTTGAAGGGAAACAATCATGGCAATTGTTTGCTCGCTGAGAAACCTCACCAGACTCGCTGGTGCACAGTCCCCCACATGTAATAAAATTAGAGAATGTTGTTGATATAAGTGAAAATGCTCAGAAAAACTTTTTACACCTGGCATAACTCTAGTTTTAAAAATTAAACAGGATTTTGCTGGATTCCCACGTAGTCGACCGCGGTTCGTGTCCCGGACCCAGTGGCTTAAAACTCACGCCAGGCGTGTGTGCGTGTGTGCCCAAGATCCCGAGAGGAGAATGGAGGAGAAGGGATTGCGGCATGACCATCCCCCCTGGGGGGTGATTTCTCGCTTTCTGTCTCTGTGTCTCTCTCTGTCTGTCTGGCGAGCGCACGCGCCGTACAGTGAAAATCTCTCCAAAATAAAAAAATAATTAAACAGGATTTTATGAAGCTAGTAGGTGATGTGGTGGTTAAGGTACTGGATTCCCACATGGACTGTGATTTGAGTCCTGGGCCTGGTAGCTTAAGAATCATGCCAGGCAGGTGTGTGTGTGCATGCCCAGAATCCCAAGAAGAGAATGAAGGAGAAGGCACTGCAGCACGGCCATCTCCCCTGGGGATGGATTCTCACTTTCCCACTCTCTCGCTCAGGGAGGCAAATGTACTTTATGGCAAAAACCTAAATAAATAAATTGGACTGTATGTACTTGTATATATGTGCTAAGGGGGGAAGAAAATAACCAAAAGAAAGTAGCCAATTTAATTTTTGAACTAATATTTTTTCAAAAATGTCTTAATGTGTGATACTTAGGTAATCAGAAAAATTGCTCAAAATTTAAATATATGTTTAACTAAAAAATAGGTAATGGAGTATCAGAATTCATTTCTATGTTGCCTCTATTTTAATATGAGATACACATATATAAACAAAAATTCTAAAAAACTTCAAACGTTAAAGAAATTTCAAAATATTAGCATGATGCTGGGGAACCAGAAGATGATGTAATGGTTATATAGCTGGATCCTACATGGTCAACTGAGGTTCAAGTCCTGGACCTGTGGCTTAAAACTCATGCCAGGTGCATGTGCATGCATGCCTAAAATCTCTAGAGGAGCATGGAGAAGGAATTGCAGAACGGCCATCCTCCCTGGGACATGATTTCTCACTTTCTGTCTCTATGTCTGTCTCTGTCTCCCCAGCAAGTACATGTGGTCTATAACAAAAACCTCTCTTAAAAAGAAAAAAAAAGTTTAGCAAGATGCTATTGAACTACCCATTTTATAACATCGCATGTGGTAATAGTTTTGCAATTTTTTAAAATTATTTTATTATAAACCCTTACTATAGTCATAGTTAATTTGAGCACTGAACACACACAGAGAGAAAGACAGAGAGAGAGAGAGAGAGAGAGAGAGAGAGAGAGAGGAAGATGTCTAATAGGTTGTGTGAAAAATTGAATTTAAGTACTATTTTTTTTTTGAGAGACTTTTTACTAAAGAGCATGTGCACTCACCAGAACGACAGAGAGACAGAAAGCGAGAAATCACCCCTCCCCAGGGGACCATGCCGCATTCCCTTCTCTTCCATCCTCCTCTCGCGATATTGGCCATACACAGACAGGTGCCTGGCATGAGTTTAAGTCACCAGGTCTGGGACTCGAACCACAGTTGAGAACATGGGAGTCCAGTGACATAGCCATTATGACAACTGCTGGTCCCATATTTAAGTACAATTTTGCTGCAAAAAATTATTGAAATCAATGCATAGTTTTTTTCATAGCATGCATCTCCATCTACATGCATATCTAATCTACTAACTATATACATCTATAGATGCAAATGATCAATATAATGCTATTAATTTTTAAGAATTTCTCAGAAAAAATAGGTTGTTTCCTTAAGAAATAAGCTTAAAATTCATTGAAAGAAAAGCAATTGACCTTTTTTTTTTTGGAGGGTTTTTTTTTCACTATAGGGCGTGTCTCTCACCAGACAGACAGAGACAGACAGAGAGACAGAAAGCGAGAAAACACCCCCTGGGGGGATGGTCACGCCGCAATCCCTTCTCCTCCATTCTCCTCTTGGGATCTTGGGCACGCACGCACATGCACCCGGCATGAGTTTTAAGCCACTGAGTCCGGGACGTGAATCGCGGTCTACTACATGGGAGTCCAGCGACATAGCCATTACGCTAACTACTGGTTCCCAGCAATTGACCTTTAAAAATAAAATTCATTTATCTTTCTTGCTTCTTCCCACTATCTGAATTTACACAACTTGACCAAAGTCCTCCCCCTGGCCCTCTTAATGGTTTTCTGTCATTTCCCAATCACCCTCTTCATCGCCAATTTAAATGTTCTGTTTTAAACAGGCATAGTCTCTTTTTCTTTGGGCCATATTTTTCTTTCCTCCAGGGAGTTCACTTAAGATTTTAGATATAGGTGTAATCTTAGGTTAATATCTATTAAAACATACAATTTAGGGGCCAGTGGGTAGTTAAGGTGTTGTACTCCCACAAGGCTGACAATCACTCTAATCCAGACCCGGCAACTTGAAAAACATGCTGGATTTGTTTTCATGCATGCCCAAAATTTCAGAAGGAGAATGGAAAAGAAGGGATTTTGTGTGGCCATCTCCCCTGGGAGGGTGATTTCTCACTTTCTCTCTCATGATGTTTCTTGCGTTTCTTTAGCGAGTGTAAAATCCTTGAAAATAAATAAAATTTGTTACCAGGTGACTGTTCCTTATAATTCCCCCCTTTCCAGACATCTGCAGAAAGAAAGAGGTTCTATACAGTATATATTTATTTAAATACAATGAAAAAGTTTAAGGAAAATCTTACATTTAACATGATTATACCTTAAACATTCCTAACTTTAAATATATTAAAATCTCTCATTTCATTAAATTCTTGATGGTTTTATTTCTCTATATGTCCATAGATCTTCCCCAAATTATATAATCTATTCTTGAATTTCAGACTGTATTTCATAAATTACAAATTATTCCAGCATTAATAGACTCTAAGTTTGGTAAGTATTCAGTGATGTATAATGATTAAAATTCAGTTTTATTTTCAATGAATGAGGCATAAGATTCAAGAATGTTAAAAAGAGAGTGATAACGCAAAATAATCTACGACATAGTTCATGTGTCTAAAAATTAGTAAATTGAAACTATAAAATTATAAGGTATATAAAATATGCAGGGAACCAGCAGTTAGCATAATGGCTATGTCGCTGGACTCCCACGTAGTTGACCACGGTTCGCGTCCTGGACCCAGTGGCTTAAAACTCACGCCGGGCGCGTGTGCGTGCATGCCCAAGATCCCGAGAGGAGAATGGAGGAGGAGGGATTGTGGCGTGACCATCCCCCTGGGGGGTGATTTCTCATTTTCTGTCTCTAATGTCTCTCTGTGTGCAAGCGCGCTATAGCGAAAATCTCTCCAAATAAAAATAAATAAATAAAAATTAAAATATGCATATATTGGCTCACTAACTAACTAAATGTAATTCTATCATAGACACATTAGGAAAATGAAAGCATTTTGGCAGTAAACGTGTAATATAAACTTATTGGGGGGCTGGCAGGTGGCACGGTGGTTAAGGGTTCTGGACTCCCTCCTACATGGCCAACTGTGATTCATATCCAAACCTGGTGGCTTGCTTCTCATTCTCTCTTTCTCTCTGTTTCTCTCTGGTCAAATTTAAATAAATTAATAAAGTTAAATAAAATAATTCTAAAAACAACTTACTAGGTATTATGTAGCTATGTTTAGAAAAAGATTAAATGAATTAATGAATGAGAAGTCAAAAGCTGAGTTATAAATTTAGCATGAATAAGGTAGCTTTTTATTCATGTACTGAATAGTCTGCCACCCAGAGACTTCTAAAGCTGTCCATCAAAACTGGGGGATAACTTCATGCCATTATTATTGAAGGTTGACTTGGTATAAGACACTGGACAAAGGAACTCAGTGTGACAATTATGTAACAGATTTATTTCGAGTTCATAAATTAGTCTTCAGAATATTTATAGGAAAAAGCTTTTTAAATCACATTTACAATTGTAATATAATTGGAATAAAAGGAGACCTCTAGCATAACTTTTATGAACGGGGCAACAGTTATTTAAAAACACTCATTCCGATCTACATTGCAGTGGTGATTGTACATACAGTAACACCGATTTGTCAATATCACCATTTAATGATAGTCGTTGAAGTTAAGCTTTGGGCACATTCCCTTCCATAGCTATTTCGTTTCTGTTTTTATGTTTAAATATTTTCATAATAAATTCCTTAATAGGGTCCTACCGGTGTGCAGCAGTAATGCAACACCGTGAGACTGACCCATCTGGGAAGGTTCTGGGTTCATACCTGAAGACTTCCTTGAATGTTCTGAGTATGTGTGTGTGGCTACGACCCAGTGTCAGCAGAGGTAAGAGGTGGATCATGAGGCCAAGACCTGGCTGGGGGTTGGCCCCACGCCTACTGATTAAGGGAGTCAGTTCCCACATAGCTGATCGCAGTTGGAGTCCCTGCCCTTCGGTTTGAAAAACATGCCAGACATATGTGAGTGTGTGCCTGAAATACTGACAGGAAAGAGAAATGGAGAAGGGATTGCAGTGTGATCACATCCCACAAGGCTTGCTTTTCCCCTCTTCTTTGTTTCTCTCTGCCTCTCTTTAGCAAGTACACATGCCCTCTGGCAATTATAAAAAAATTAACAAAAAACCTGTTGGAGATGCTTCTCTGTCTCAAAGAAGAAAGGAAAAAAATAACTTTAAGAAAAAATTTTGAAGAACAGCAACACTTGAGTCTCAGTCTAGACATGAAAATTAAGTTATTCAACACTGACAAATTCACTCTCTCCCTCTAAACAATATAAACATGCAGAGGAACCTGACCTCTCACACATGTGGTTAAGCCCCTGATGCCACAGACATACAAGGTGCATTTTCTGTTTCACCATATAACACACACAGTCACACATTCAGAACTAGGCAATACAAGTGGTGAACAGACATTGAACAGAATGCCAAATGCCTTCCTAGGTTTCCAATCGCTGTTCAATGGGAAATCTTGGCAGCATTTTCGCCCTTTGATTAGATGGCAAGGTTTAGTGGCCCGTTTAATAGTGTCTTCTCATAAGCAGGCAAAGTTTATGACTCAGAGTAAATATGAAGTAATAAGTATGACTTTGGCTAAGTACATCTAATATGCTTGTTCTACACAGAGAATTCTCTTCTCAACAAATATATTAACTGAGTAGTTAAATATATGACTTTGGAAGCAGTAACATGTCCAAGTATTTCAGCACTATTCCCATTATAATGAGGCAACATTGGATATACATTTTACGCTAACTGACCTTCACAGCAGATTTCAATGCATCATTACTAATGAAGAAAAGTAAATAAAACTCTAGAGCAAGATAGAGGAGGAAGAGTCTGGGAGTGTGAGATTCCGTATTTTTGATGACTAAAAAAAAGTGTTTTCCAATGGTTGCTTGCTATGGGTAGAAAGGAGTATGAAACAGATGCCAACTTCACTGACAGCTTGAGTCCTATACGTTTTTATTAAGCAAAGACATGAATCACAAGAAAAGAATGCCAAAGAAGGCCATTTCTTCATACCAACACATATGGGCCTATCATAGGCTTCCTTCCCTGTCTGGAACATCGTGATCATGAAGCTAGAGTACCTACGTTTACGTCTGTGTAAAAACTGGATCATTTTGTTCTATATGGTATACTTATTTTGCCAAGAACTTAAAAGTTTAGCATTCATCTGCATTATTTAGAAGTACACTTAAAAGAAAAATTTATTTAGGATTAGGACAGGCTGGTAATTCTTTTTCCTTTTCTTTCTTTCCTTTCTATTTTTTTTTTTTAAGATATTTTGCTATAGGGTATGTATGCTTACCAGATAGAGACCAAAGGAAAGTGAGAAATCATCCCCCAGGGGAGATGGCTATGCCACAATCCTTTCTCCTCCAGTCTCCTCTTTGTATTTGGAGCATATGTACAAACACACCCAGCGTGTTTTTCTGGCCACCAAGTGTGGGACTTGAACTATGGAGTTGACCATCTGCAATCCAGTGCTTTAACCACCATGGCACCTGCAGACCCAGACAAGGCTGGCAATTCTTGAAGAAGAATGGACCAATCAAAGGATACTTTCTGTCCCTTAACACATTAGTTGTATTGTAGATTACAATATTTGATGCTGTCATATTTTTTTCATGATTTAATAAATAAAAGAAAGTCTTTTTTAGGCAGTAGATACATCATTGCATAACACAAAGTAAAAAAAAAAAGCTTCCAGTAAATACTGAGTAGACACAATACACACAATTTTCCTCAGCACTCTAGAATTTGAAAATAAAACTTTCATGGAGAAGTATAAGTGAGAAAAGAAACTAACTTAAGCATATGCATTCTTCATACACCAATACTCCATTATGCCCTACATATTTTAGTGGGAAAAATTAAAATATACAAGAAAATTATTTACAGTGGCTATATTTGCATATATATACAATTAAAACCTCATACTGCAGCTCCACTTCAAAAGTGGGTTCTGTCTTAAGGTAGACATGTAATAATGATAACTTTGTACAAAAAGCTGCAGGCTTCCTGTGGGACAGTTTGCAGAAAGCTAACCCTGCCTAGAACAGCACCATCTATACCAATATTATGGGATTCCAAATATAATCATAATGCTCTCGTAGCCACATTTCTAAAACAGTAAAAGAAAACAGGTACAATAGATTTTTATAGCATTTAACTCACTATATACCTAATTTATAAACAATATGAAAAATATCAAGGAGATCACCATTTACAATGCTTTTTTGTACTAAGTGTATACTGATAGCACATCTAAATTTTCACTGGGAATAAATAGTTATTTTTGTACTTGGTTTTCACAAAATTCACAACTAAAACTAGTGGCGCCCCAGCCACAGTGGCACACATAGCGTGGAGGGTCACACTGCAATGCCCGGAGTCACATGGGAAGCCTGGCTTGGGATCCTGGAGCCATCTGAACATGCTGGGTATGGGCAGGGTGCACCAATGACCCTAGCTGGCTGCAGGATGGGGGTTTGGGGGGGGTTGTGACATGGCGGGACCCCTCTTGGAGTATCTTCTTTCTCCCCCTCAGTAAAAGTAATAAACGAATTGCTAGGTTTTGTTTTTTATTTTGTTTTCTTGTTTTTTTATTTAAAAAATACAATAATAGAACCAATCAGTGGCACGGCAATAAGTCTGTGGCACTGAACCCACATACGAAGGTCCCAGGTTCATGTCCAGGGCCCCCCTGTGTAGGCGGAATGTACACACAGGTCTGTGATCTGGGCTGGCTGACAATGGGGTGGGCTGACAGCATGAAGATGATGTTGGGTATGCCCATGTCTGTGTCTGTGTCTAAAGAAATAAATAGTTAAAAAGTACATATCCCTAACCACATTGTTCCAAAAGCACTGACCATGTTGACACTCATGCAATGATTAATTTTCAGAATTTAAATTGATTCAAATAAATTTAGAAACCATACCCCTCAGTCACCTTTTACATTCTTGTTTTCAAAGCTATGAAATTAAAATTTCACAATGCAGGCAACTTTGAGAGTAATAATTTCATCCTTAGTTCTCAAATTTATTAGAATTTCACTGAAATATCTTTTACACTAAAGCTCAGGTAAGGACCATTTAAAATGTTTTGATAAATGTGTTTATTTTTTTCTCCATTTTTCTTTTCACCTGGGAAGTATACGTAGCCAGTTCAAGCTTGTAAATTATATATTGGACTTCTTACTAGATATATAGGTAATTATATAGTGTATATATGCATGCGTGTATTTTCCACGTAGTAATATCAACTAGAATAACATTAATATATTTACTTTCTTTTCAAAATACATCATAAGGGGCCAGCAGGTGGCATGGTGGTTAAGGTGCTGGACTCCCACATAGCCCATCACAGTTGGAGTCCTAGACCTGACCTTGTGATGTCTTATTTTCTTTCTCTCTGTCTCTCACTGGTGACTGCATGTGCTCTATAGCACATTAAAAAAATATATATTTTTTTTATTTTTTTATTTGTTAGAGAGAATGTTCTCCATAGGGCACATGTGCTTGCTGGAGAGACAGAAAGTAAGAAATCGCCCCCCTCCCGGGGAGGGGGCGGATGGACATGCCACAATCCCTTCTCCTCCATTATCCTCTGAGGATTCTGAGCACACACACACATGCACCTAGTGTGAATTTTAAGCAGCTGGGTCGGGGATTTGAACGGGGGTCGACTATGTAGGAGTCCAGTGGCGGACGTAACCATTACACTATCCGCTGATCCCAAAATTAAATAATTCTTAAAAAAAAATCATGAGATAACAATCTTATTAAAACTTAATGTTATGAAATAACTTCCTCATAAACACATCTAACACACATAACAATTTGTTTTGAGAGAAGCAAAGCAGAGACCTATGAAGCATAAGGGAACTGATGTCGACACAGGAGCTAGTGAATGCTGTACTTGCTGCGTAGACAGATATGGTAACTGTGAATCCCCTTCAACTATAGCAAAGTGGACTCGTGTTTCCCAGAGAAGTGATCAACCATTATTATATATGGTTTTTTTCTGGGTGTAGCATCCAAGAGAAAAACATTCTCTTATTAATCTAAGAGTATCTTCAATTTTTTAGAAGTTATAATACCATATAGCTCAAATACTATTTCAAAACAGATAATCTCTTAGAAGTAATGCACTTTGATCAATAAGGTCATAGCCTTCATTTTCATCTGCATAGAAGAAAAATACAGTCTTAGAGCTGTATAGAAATGTATTTATCGCTGATTTGCACCGGCCATTGTACAGAGAGAGCAACTGAGGCGCAGAAACATTCCAGCATGTCCAAGAGCCAAGATTAGAACTCAGTCCTCCAGAAGTCAGAGTAGAACACTTTCGCGACCTTCTCCTTGACCTGGTTAGTCACACAGATAGCACAAGAATGTCATCTTCCCTAAGCAAGTACCTATTTCCAGTGGATAATTTTTGCTTATTTTATTTAGTATGACATAGTAATTTCCATTCCTCTACTTTGAGTATTGAGTTAGCAAAGAAACTAATGCATCTTTTCTATGTAGAGCCATAAAATTGTATGAAATGGGTTGATCTTAGATGATTATAATCAGGGAGAGAGATAAGGGAGTATATTGTGCACATTAATCTTTTCAGTTTCATTTATTTGAATACCGTGTAGAAACTGAGCTGGATGTGACAGCATCATAACAACTCATTTATAATCGGAGCACTTTTAATTACTCGCAGAGATAATATGTTTAAATGGTAATATTTTGAGAGCTTTCTGTAGTAATTACACTTTATAATGAAGTCAGGTTTGTATCAGATTCAGTGAAGCATCACTCAGAACCTGACAAGCATTTTCATTTTCTAAAGATTATAATTATATTTTACATTAATGTTTGAACTTACTACAGCTTATTGTTTGCTGTATAAACATTTTAATTTCAGATATGGACCTGAAAGTTTTCAGAGATTCATCTATCTATATTATTTACTGCAAAGTAGTCATTCTTCCTATATATTCTTTTAACTATATGTCTATTCTAAAAGTATTTGATAGGGGCCAGCCAGGTGGCATGGCAGTTAAGGTGCTAGACTCTCACATGGCCCACTGGGGTTTGAGTCCCAGTGGCTTCCTTTCTCATTTTCACTCTCTCTGTCTCTCTCTAGTGAGCATATGTGTCCAACAGCAAATTAAAAAATAATAGTATTAATAAATAAAAATACATATTTTTAAAAAAAATACTTGATAGTTAAAAAAAGAATATTTGTACTAGAAATATTTTGGTTTCAGCAGACTGGAAGCCCTCACTTTTTTTACATTACTACCAGTAATTATATATAAAAAAGCTAAATTGTTGGTTCTGTACACATTGTAAATGTCTCTTGAAAACATCATTTTATGCACTAGCTTGTGACTTGGAGGTTAAGGTTACTGGACCCTACACAGTTGACTATGTTTTGAGTCTAGGACCCAGCATCTTGAAAAACAAATCGAGTGTGTGCACATACATGCCCAAAATCTTGAAAAGAGGGAGAGTTAGAGGAGAAGGGATTCTGACCATTTCCCATGGGGGGTACTTTCTCTCTCTCTCTCTTTCTCTTTCTCTCTATCTCCAATGAGTGCATGGACCCTCTAGCAACATTTTAAAAGACTAATTTTTAGGGACCAGCAGTTAGCATAATGGCTATGTTGCTGAACACCTATGTAGTCGTCCATGGTTTGAGTCCTGGATCTGGTGGCTTAAACTCACACCAGGCAAATGTGCATGCGTGCCCAAGATCTCAAGAGGAAAATGGAGAAGGGATTGCGGCATGGCCATCCTCCCTGGTGGGTGATTTCTCACTTTCTGTCTCTCTGTCTCTATCTTCCTGGCAAGTGCAAGTGCCCTATAGCAAAAAAAAACAAAAACAAAAACAAAAAAACAAAAAAAGCAAAAAAAACCAACTCTCTAACAACAAAAAGAAACAGAAAACAAAAAAAGAATAATTTTAAAATTATTTATAAGAAAGTTATTTTTCCCTAAATTTAGTCATAAGGTACCTACAATCCTTTTTGAATCAGTTTAGATGAAGAATTGTAATGCAAATTCTCTATCTCTGACCTGCATCTGATTTTCTTAATTTCTTTGCAGCTTGAGTTTGTCTTTATTCTTGTCATGTACAAATGCATGCATATTTTTTTGCTATCTCAAATGTAAAGGTGTATTATAAACTGCATTAATTATAAAAACAGATTCTTTTCATTTGGGTGTAGGTTTTCCAAATGCAAATTATCTTTTGCATTTTCCTCCCACTTTGTACAAACATGTTTTTCTGCCCAATATTTGTAACTAAAGATAAACATTGTATAGAACTGAAGGTATTTCTAATAGTTCAAAATCTTCACGTAAATTAGAAAACTAAAGCACATGGGAACAAGTAACTTCCCAAAGCACACAGCAAGGTAGTGTCAAAACTCTATCCGCAGGGGACCAGCAAATGGTGTAAGAGTTACGTTGTTGGATTCCCACATGGCCAACCATGGCTCAAGTCCTAGACCCGGCAGGTTGAAACTAATGCCGGGCACATGTGCATGCAAGTCCAAAATCTAGAGACAAGAATGGAGGAGAAGGGATTGCAGCATGGACATTCCCCTGGGGGGGTAGGGGGTGAGGTGATTTCACACTTTGTTTCTCTGATGAGCCCTATAGCAAATATATCTCTTTCCAAAGAAACAGTAAGTTCATCTTTTGTTTGTTAAGGTTTTCTTTAGTTGTGGTTTTTTTGTTTATTTGTTTAGGTGTGTGTGCTTGGCAGAAAGAGGAAAAGAAAGAAATCACACCCAAGGGGGCATGGCCACACCACAATGACTTCTCCATTCTCCTCTCATGCATGCATCCCCAGTGGGACTTTTTCAAACTGTTGGGTCCAGGACTCAAACCATGGTTGGCCACGTGGGAGTTCAGTACTTTAATCACCATGACACCTGTCACCTCCGGCAACTGAACTATCGTAAATGCCATCTGCAGAAATCTTTTCACTGATGATGCTCTATCTACAACACTGTGATTTCACAGATCCAATGAGTCATCCTTACCTCTGGCATGGAGATCTCATTGAGCTCTGTCTTGGTTTGATGGAATTCACAGCTAGGACCCTAAGCCCAAAACGCCACTGAGCAAATAATTCATACTCTTCACATGACTTTTATGTATATTAAGTGCACACACACGTTCTCATTCTTATTAGTCCCATAAACAAGCAGGAGTTTGTTTCCTCCCCTTGGTTGCATCTCTCTGCCAAGCACTTAATTTCTGCATTGCTTTCATTTCGTTAGTGCCATCTGTCTTTATGGTCCATGCCTTGGGTCTTTGGAGCACTGTTGTGTTCTACGCAATAACGCGTTGTCTCTCTGTCAGTTAAGCACAGTCCTCTTCTACCAAGAGCTTTGGACAACACGTGATGGCGAAGGACACTGATGATTCTGGGTGCAAGATTTGCCTCTAATTTTGTCTCTCTCTTTGAATTGACCACTTGTAACTTAGGAAGGAAGATGCCTTTCTAAATGAAAGTGGAATAAAAATGTTAAAGAAGAAAAAAGTCTGACTGAAAAATCTGTACTTTAATTTTGATCACTGGAAATATTTGTTTCAAAAACAGTTCTTTCTCATTAGAGAAAAATAAGAAATACAGACAAGCAGAGAAACATATGCATTCCTAATTCCGGAAACTATTTTATTAACTCTTTAGCAAAATCTCTTCTAGGTCCTTTTTTTTAATGCTATATGCTGTGCTTTACATTTTATTAATTTATTAATAAGTTATTTTTATTCTCAATAAAAACACACTGTAAAAAGTAAAAATTAAAGTGGCTTAGTCATTAAGAGCAGAAACTTTATAATTACTAGAGGTGAGAACAGTCCTTTCACCTTCCAGTTTTGGATACTCCATTAGGAAATAAGTGCTGATTACACTTGAGCACACTTCATTCGATTGTGAAGAAGAAGTAGAATTGAGTAGATCAGTTTTTTGATTTGATAGGAGTCCCCCCTTACAAAAAAAAAAAAAATCCCATGGAGGCAGCTGTATGAAGCGGACATTGGTTCAAGTAATAAGTGGCTCAATTTTACTTGAAAAATGGGAAAGTTAATTAAGAGAATGATTGTACAATAAGCCTTAATAACTTGAGGGAAATAAAGAGTTTCAACCTCCTTTACGCATAAATGAAGAGAACAGAGATATTCAACACCTAGTTTGTTATTATGAACCACCATGTGGGCCATTTCTATATAATTTAGAATTAAAAAGATTAATTTTACTGACTTTGGTAATTAAATATCTTGACTCTATTTCCTGGAAACTTCTGAAATTTCTTCCTTATTTTTCATGAATATAATTAGTATTCTGATTCTTTTTTTTAGGGGATTTTGCCATAAAGCACGTACACTCACTGATGAGAGAGGAATGGAGACAGTGAGACGGGAAGAGACAAATGGCCCCCAGGGTGATTGCCAAGTTGTAATCCCTTATCTATTCTCCTCCTGGGATCTTGGTTATGCACATACAAGCACCCGGGGTTATTCTCAAGTCACCAGGTCTGGGACTCAAACTGTGATTGGCCACGTGGAAGTTCAGCACATAATCACTATGCCATCTCTGGGTCCCCACTCATTTTTAAATGCCAGAAGGCACATGCACACATGAGAAGGAGAGAGAGGAGGACAGAAAGCACCACCCAATGGACCTGACCATGTGTGAGTCTTTTCCCTCCACTTCTCTGTCCTCTCAGGATTCTGGGCATGTGTACATGTGCCAAGTATATATTTCAAGCTGCCAGAATGGGACTGAAACCCTGGTTGGTCACGTGGGACCTAGATGCCTCTGAGCAGGTCTTCATTGCTATGCGTGGGGGCCAGGCCTCTGTGTATTATTTTACTGATTTTTTTTTAAGACAATATATAAAATCTGAGAGAATCATATAATGAGAAAGAATTGTATGCTACTCCATGACAAGTAAGTTCTTTTTATTTTCTTTAGTTTCTTGCCATCGGACATATGCACTTGTCAGAGAAAGAAAGAACCTCCTAGTGGGGTGTGGTCACACTGCAATACCTTTTCTCTGTTCTGTTCCTCTTTCCCATCAGGATTTGGGGCATACATGTACACATGCCTGGCATGTATTCTAAGCCTCTGGGGTCTGGATTCAAACCCTAGTTAGCCATGTGGGATTTAGTTCCTGAGGCACCGCAGCTAATCACCATGCAATGTGGCCAGTCCCCAACAAGGATTTTTCTACTCTCAATATTGAATGAATATTAAAAATGGCAAACCTATAAAACTTACTTATATTTAGACTATAAATGTTGGGATCTCATATGCTGCAGCTTCTTGTTACTGTTATAGCTTATCAAGAGAAGGGACTAACATTTTTAAACTCTTATTACGTTCCAGAGACCAGGCTAAATACTTTACATAATTCAACAGTCACCGTAGCCCTGTGATACGTATCATTTATTATATTTTATTTCTCTTGCTAGTGAAGTGTCTGAAAGGCAGCAAGGTTAAGTGACTTACACAAGGTCACAAAAGTGGAACTAGTGAGCTTGACATGTAGCATGCCCTAAACCCTGCCCCGACTTCTCTCTGGACCATTAAACAGATGCACTGTGGGAAAGTCTTCCCCTGCCCTTAGAGAAAACTAGGGCAGTCCCAGGCCCTCAGTGGACTCTGAAGCCGTAAAATGCCCTGTGGTCATTTTCAATTGCAAAGTTGCTCTCCAGATATCAAATGCCATGAACTGTATGACAATCAATCTTAGGATCTGATTTAAAGTTCAACTTCTGTCATTTTTAACATGGACCGGCAGAAGGCAGAAGGCAAACTAAGGAGAACACAACCTCCTCTGTTTTTCCTGAGCTGTAATTTTACCCATTGTGTTACCCATGCTTTCTGTACCCTCATTATTCAAAATCAGAAGCAGAGGATGAAGTTAGGGAGTAGAAACGTTCCATGTTTCACTGGCACTGCCACCGGATAGTTTTTTCCACTTTGAGCCAAAGAGTATTGGGAATTCAATACTTTCCTGATATACCCTCAACTGGGAACAGTAAACTCCCTTTTCTGTGACACAGAGAATGCACTTCTGGCTATCCATGCTTCCACCCTCCTGGTACCACTCTCAAGGGCTCACTTTATCTCTTTAATTTTCTTGAACTCCAAAAATTCCGGACAGACTATCTTACAAGAGTAACCAATGAGGGTTGTGGTTTTGTTCACACAAACTCAGGAAAGTTTTGATTAAACGGTGCAGCTATTTGTCATGATCTAGAACTCATGGCCTCAAGACAATCTATCTCCATAAATTTTCCAGACACCAGAAATACATCATGTCCTCTAACTGAAGGTACCCATGTTCAGCCACGTGTATGCAGTAGGTGCATCTGGCACTATGCTTAAAGTCCTGTTGCAACCAACTTCTCCCCACCCAAATTCCTCTCAACCATTTTGTATCCTTAAAGTGAAAGGTCTTGTAACAACTTATTTTTTGGGGGGAAGGGGGAGGTTTTTGCCTTAGGACACTTGCCTTCCCTGAAGACAGAGACAGACACAGTGAGAGGGAAAGTGAAAAAAATCACCCTCCAGGGGGTCAGGCCATGCCACAATGCCTTCTCCTTCATTCTCCTCCTGGGATCTTGGGCACACATGTACACACACTCAGCGTAAAGCCACTAGAGGTCCAGGACTCAAACCATGGTCAGTCACATGGGAGTCCAGCAATGTAACCATTGTGTGATCTGCTGATCCCTTAGGAAAGTCTCTTGTTGTGAGATCTCTCAGACAATGGGTCTCACAACTCATGTTGAGTCCATTACTTGTTGAATCTACGTGTCAGCCAACATTGAGCAAACCCAAATCCCATTATATCATTGAGACATAAAATTAGAACATGAGTCTGTGATGAGTTACTTAAAACATAACTTAGGACCTTCACCACTATTCTAAAGTCCTCGGCCCAAGACATCCACTGCCATGCAGCTGCAGTGCCACTTTGCAATACTGGAGCCATATGGGAGTTCAGCATTTAGCTTTAGCTTCTGAGAATCTCTGATCCTGGCTGACTGGGAAGACAGGAGGAAGCATTACAGCATGAGGCTCTGTTGAGGACGCCTGTCTCTATCTTCCTCTCTCATGAAATAAACTCTGAAAAGTATTCACTCTGTGGACAACATTAAATTACACAAACTGGGTAGCAGTTATGCAATGGTGATATATGCATAAAAATAAATTTAAAATCTTTCAAGTTATTTGTTCATGGAAAAAAAAAACATTCCTACTAAAGTTTAAAACAATGTACCTAGGAATAAAAAACAAGTATTATTTTAGGTATAGCAGCAAAAGAAAAATTCTATAAAATGAGCTGAATAAATTAGTTCCAGTTCTCCTAAAGCAAATTCTAGAAAAATTTATACTGGTATATTATAATTTGTGGGGAAATTAGCCTTCTCTTCCAGTTTCTAGTTAACTCCTATTCATTGTCCACATTGTGATTTTACTATATCATTTCCTCTGGAAGCCTCTTAGGCCAATTTGCCTACATTATTCTCACCTCTTATACATGTTAATTGTCATCATGTAGAATTCATATACTTAAAGTACAACTATTTTTTAATTTTTTTTAGAGAGACTTTTGCTATAGAGTGTATGTGCTTACTGGAGAGACAGACACAGAGACAAAAAACAAGAAATCATCTCCCAGGGGGATGGCTACACCGCAATCCCTTCTCCTCCATTCTCCTTGTGGAATCTTGAGCATACACACACACGTGTCCAGCATGAGTTTTAAGCTACTAGGTCCAAGATTCAAACTATGGTCAACTATATGGGAATCAAGGACATAACCAGTACACCATCTGTTGGTCCCTACAGTTAGATTTTTAATGTTAGATATATTTACATCAATCAATTGGTTAAAGAAGATGGAGCTAGTGCTCACTATTGTCTGTGTACATCCTCTTTCTACAAATGTCCTAAATTACTTCTTCAGTCCCACTCATGGTCAGGTCTGGACCATGTAGCAGTTCTGGTCATTGCAGTGACAGCAGAAGTGACATGTATCACTTTCAAGTCTGACGTGAAAGCCTCCACTCAAGTCCTTTACACTTAGTTCTAGCAACAACCCTGAGGCCCAGAGTAGAACATGAGGACCATAGGTGAAAGAGGCCAGGTACTCCAAAAGACCATGTGAGCAGAGCAACTCTCTGTCCATGATCCACTCCCGACTAACATGGGGTTCAACTTTGCTTTGTTACACTCTGAGACCTTGTTGCATAGCTAATGTACTCTGACCAAAACATCTGCTACTGGACTAGAGGTTCCAAAGTTAAGAGAAAGCTCTGTATTTGTCTACTAGACTAATATAACACATGTCCCAGAGCTGGCATTCAAACAGTATTTGCTATAATATTTTTTAACAAAAAGATGAATTAATCAGTGGCTCTGAGTCTAGTTGCATAACTGGGAAGATGAATGACTTCTTCTTAACAGCGAATTCTTTCTTTCCTTCAGCTTTCTTACGTCAGGAATGTTTTATGTGCTAGGGGCTGCATGCACTGCAGTTTCTAAGGAGTCAGTTTGCATGATTGCTTACAGAGGCATACATGTCTGCCATAAGAACTCAGAAGAAAGGAATCTAATACAGTCAAGTAGAGAAGGAATGGAATTCTTCCTAGGTAAAGTAGTATACAGTTGACTTTTGAAGGCATTAATCAAATTAACATGTGTATGTCTTTATCTACAAAAATACCCATGTGTTTATCCCTGTGGGTGATGACTGTGAGAAGAAAAGCATTTCAGTACTCAGGTGTACAAATACAAAGGGTCAAATGGGTGTGTTTGAATCCCCACACAGTGGTAAAGTGATCAATCCAAAATGTCTCTAACTGGGGCCAGCAGGTGGCATAGTTGTTAAGGTGCTGGACTCCCACATGATCCACTACTGTTTGAGTCCCAGACTCAATGACTTGAAACTCATGCCAGGCATGTGTGCCCAAAATCTCAATGAGAATGGAGAATGGATTGTGGAGTGGCCATCCCCCCTTGGGAATAATTTCTTGCTTTCTATCTCTTTGTCTTTCCAATAAGCACACATACCCTATAACAAAAATCTCTCTTAAAAAAAGCCTCTAACAATATTTGAGCATTGAGCTTAGATTCATACTTTAGGGTGAAAAAAATGTTCTGAAGATAATAGAAAGTATCTAATACAGCTTGTGAAAAAAAAGGGACAAAAGATATTTCAATGTGTTACAGGAAAAAAGAGAAAGATTATGGAAGGCCATCTATAACTCTGTCTCCCATGATTGAGTCATCAAGAGCAGGTACAAGTCATATGTGGGAGAAGTTCTCCTTTGGAGAGCTATAGTCACAATTATTAACCAGATATAAGTAACAATTACAAAATAATGGGAATATACATATATATATATATATATATACAGGTTTGAGTAGGGTGTTTTTTTGTCTTTGCTATAGGGTGCATGTGCTTGTTGAGAGGCAGGGAGGGAAGAGAGAAGAGAGAACGAGAAAGAGAAAGAGGGAGAGAAAGAGAAAGAGGAGAAAGAGAGAGAGAGAGAGAAAGAAAGAGAAAGAGAAAGAGAAAGAGAGAGAGAAAGTGAGCAATTGCATCCCCAGGGGGATGTCCACACCAGCAATTTCCTTCTCCTCCTTTCTCCTTTCCAGACTCTGCACACATGCACATGTGCCTGGAATGTTTTGCAAGCCATGAGGTCTAGGACCGAAATTGTGCAGTCATGTACAGTTGGCTTTATCACCACTTGGTTGACCCTGCTTAGGTTTTATACTCTGTAAGTATAAATTTGTTTGGTAGCAAAAATTCATAGATTCTAATTAAAAGAAAAAGAGAAATTTTTAAAGGGAAGTGAAAATACTCATGCATCCCTTGTGATTCATTGTCCTTTACAATATCAGTTCTCTACAATTCTAGTAGTTCACTGCAACTCAACTGCTTTAATTCACTCTCCCAACTAAGAAGAATATAACATCATCTTCCTACAACTTCATCTTTAAATGTGTATGTCATGATATGAAATAAAAGCTTCCTGGTACCCTTGTGCAAAATATTAGGATCAGGATAACAAATGATTTTCACATTTCATTTAGTATAATAGAAATACAACTTTCAAATATTTCTACAACAGGAATCCATGACACTTTTAATTAATTTGGTTTGGGCATGATCTAAATTCTCTCTAGCATTGCTCTAAAATACATTATTGAGATTTTAATCAAAAAAGGAAAACTAAAATAATAATATACTCATGAATATATGCTAGTGCTAAGTGATGAAGAAATGAATAATTAAAAGGATAAATATGGATTAAAAGTCAAGAAATTAAAAGCTGAGGATAACGAGGACGGATTAAAAGTCAAGAAATTAAAAGCTGAGGAAAAAAAGGATAATACTTTTCCTTAATTTGATACAATGTTAGGTATAAAAGAAGAATACATTTATCCTTCTACCATGAAAAAAATTTCCATGGTTTAAAATACAACCTCTAAAGCTTTATAGACTTTGAATTAGCTAAGAGATAATATTTTCCTTTATTCTACTAATTTCTACAGGTTTTATTTTAGATTTAAATTTTGTCTACAAAGTAAATTTTTATTTATAAAAGAAAACAGCTCCAGTATAGAAATTATATTACCATTAAAGGGCAGTAATTTATTTTATGACCATTTTTTTTCAGCTGATATTTCTCTTTCTGAAATTATGTCCTCTATATGGAGAATGTTACCTATACAAAAGGTAAAAAAAAATTCTTCATTCATTGACTGGTAAAATTCATAAACTCAGCTTAATTGGTCAAATGGAGAGAGAAATGGAAAGAATATTAGGTTAACTGCTTTTAAGATAATATATGACGATAAGAGTAATACTTAGTTCTTATATTTCATGTAAGTCACCTGTCCTTTGCAAAATAATTAACTGGTGTAAAATGAAAAGATTCACTTAAATTTAACTTGCCTTTAAGGTAGACATTTAGTTCATATCAAACAGAAACAAAACCTCTGGCATTTGTGAAAAGTATTACAGAAGCTGGTGTCCAGAAAGAACTTAGACCAAGCTGGGCTGACATGCCACTTCTTTTGTGTTTGTTGTGTGGATCTATTATTATCTAGTTAGAGTGGAGGTTAGGAGGCTTGATCAGATAATGAAAACACCAGAGCGCTGCATAGATTAGGATCATGCTTCCAAGCATCCTACCGAAAAAGAAACAAACAAAAACTACAAACTTTAGCTACATCACAGATTCGATAAGAAATAGACTTATTTATTTTTCTATGTTCCTCTTCTCTTGCTTTCTGAAGATGATTTTTGACTGAGTGAAATCTGCAATATTGTAATAATCCACTGTAAGTATCTATTTCTATAGAGGAAAATGTTTGCTGAGAAAAAAATGCTTCAATATATTTTCCTGTATTATAATCTTAATGCTATGTCTCTAAAAATTATTGTTTTATTTGTGTGTGTCAATGAAGTTGTATCTTAATATTTAATCATTCTTTCAAACATCACAGGTATCTAAAGGATAATACTCCTTTTAGCTTATTATGAAATTTATTTAACTTTCAAATATGTTTCAGAATTTCAAGAAATTATACTAAGAAAATTTTGAAACTATAAATAAGCTTAATCTTTTTTTAAATTTACTTATTTACTATCATAATCCTGTTTATATTACTTTGAATCACATATAACTTTACAGTGTATTACATTTATTTTTCCAAAAGGAATATCATGCATATCAGTGAATACAGAGACACTAAAATCCCCATCTTCATCATCCAATAGCTTTTCATTTTGTTCCCAATCATTGCTATTATTCCAATTATTCTTTTAACCAGTCAATCACTATCATTTTACTTGTAAAAAAGACTTTTCCCAACATGAAATACTTCTCAGACCAATCCAGTTGAGAAAACTATACACATCATCATCAACAGGTACAACACCATGTCTGTGTCCCACTAAGTCATGCCTCTCTATTATTCTTTTGCTATTTTTCTCTATACTCTTCTCCCGCCCCATTCCACACTGTATTATCATCTTTAACTATTTTCACTGCTTTTATGCCCCCCAATATTTCGATCTCTAAAAACAAATGAAAGTGCTATTAAACCAGAGCTATATCTTAAAATAGTCATGCATTCCATATCCTGATCCAGTAGGCAAGGTGCTCAAAGGACAAGCAGCCCAACCACAGTTTCCCCCACATACTACTCCTTATTTAGCATTTCTCACGGTCTAAACCCACCTGCAAGCAAGACAGAAAGAGAGCTCACTGATATAATTCTTAAAGTCCCCACTCCAGGGGCACAGAGTAATAGAGAAAAGGAAAATGAGAGTTTGAAGCAGCAAATAACAACTAACCATTTCTATGACAAACATTTCTATATTGTAATTACTAATGTAACTATTAATAACTCTTAAAAATATTTTAAAAATTACTTTATTTAACTTAAACAATGAAACAATTATCTATATAGCTAGTTCAGTATTTTTCTTTCTACTACAATTTAAAATAATACGAACTATGAGAAGAGACTTGTTATCCCTTTGCCAAACCTTCTAAATTTTTGACGATCAAAGAGCCTGTCTTGCCATAAACTAAACAGACATTACTTTGTTTGTAGGCTACATCATTTTTCATTCACCACCAATAAATTATAACCTAATGATTTGTTACACAGATGGTTATTCTATACTTAAAGTGATATTTTAGATATAAGATTTATGTATTTTTTTCAATTTTGTTCATATAAAACATAGACAACATAAGTACAATAAACAAGTATTCCTAAACCATATTTACATTCAGTTTCCATAGCTTTTCTACTAGTTTTGACTCAGTGGTGATATGAAAAGTCTTGGAGATTTAACATTTGATAAAGGAATGTTCTATTTGTGTCTCCTATAAGGCTTTTCACACCACTGAACACCTGCAAGCTTTGATGCCAGCACCTTTCTGAACTTAGCAAATAGTGTGGATGGAAAATTCTTTGATAACAATCAGGTTTCATATTCTTCATCACGTTGTTAAATGACTGACTGAAATATCAAGAGGTTGCAGTTGGACAGTTTCACTGCCAGGAATAAGAATGTGGTGATGACATTGACCTTCTGACCACAAGCCAGCCAACAGCAACTGGAAAATGCTACCAATGACAGGTCCACCCCAACTTCAGAGTTGTTAAAACGTGCGTGAAACTGTACAACTGAGAACTGATAAAACAGATTGTGTTATAAATTAATAGTGTATGCATAGACATTTTGGTGTTTAATATCTTTTTGGGAACTAAAAATCTCACTGCCATTTTTTGAACCAAACCCAACACTTTAAGTCAGTAAGTATTCCAGTATGTAATAAGTTATATTTCCTCCTGCCTCTAATAAGATAGCTTATATTTCTCCAGCCTTTTAGTACTTGACGTGATAGTCAATGATCTAAATCTTTGAAGTACATTTTCTCAAAATTCTGCATGATAATATTTGGATACTGTTATTTTTTCCACTTTACAGGTGAAGAAACAAAAATAATTCGTCCAAGGTCACCCAGTTATGAAAGGAACTGAAATTGGAAATCAGGTCTGGTTACAGATTCTGAACTTTCTAGAATCTATTTATGGAAATTCATTTATGAAAATGTGTGTTTCTTGACAATAAATTTTAAACAGGTTTTTAATAAGATCAATTTCAGCTTTTACTCATGTAAAGTAAGAAGCTATTTTTCTTAGTATAATCAAATTGCTCTCTGTAATTTTTTTCTGTAATGAGTAAAACAGCAAAAAAAAAAAAAGTACTTAATTTCTTATAGTTGTGTAATTAGTATCTTTCCTGAAATAACTCTAGACTCCCCTTCCTTCTTTTGTCTTTTCTGAAGCTGGTAATGTTTATAGAATAAGAAACTCAGGTAGCCCCAGATATTCTTCTTTCAGATAAAATGCCAGGGATAATTTCCTAGCATCTTTTGCCAATTCAGCTCACTTTAACCCACTCTGATTTCTTTTATTTGGTGTCTATCTTGAGAAAAAAGTCTAAAGTTAATTTTCCTTCATCCAAAATCCTTGCTCTCTCGTCTGTTTTCCTACCTCTCATGTCCCGAGTCTTCTCTCCATTGCCTGCCCCATTAGTTCATCCTACCTCAGAACAAAGTGTGCTCCAGGTTTACTGTATAGAGAATTTAGGTAAAACAGGAAACTTGTTTATTATGAACAATATAGAAGGCCTCTTAAAAGTGGCGTGCTCTGTTTTATTTCTCTTTGCAAGGAGGAACACCTCAATCAAAACTCATCAATAAGCAGTGAAAGAGGTCTCTGTGGGAGACCCGTCCTCAGGGTGTCCTCTAAGTCTTACTTTGTCTTACCTCCTCTCTCCCTACAGCCTTCACTACCAACTTACTGCACCGCAGTTCTACTGAGAACTTGATCAGGGGTTAGAGATGGGGCAGTTAGGCAACCAGCTGCCAGAAGTGCTCCAACCAGGAAGAATTCCTCAGGTTCCAATGGCATGTAGTTCAAATATCACATACTATAAACCTATGTACATGCGTGTAAGCACATCTTTCTAAACACAATAGCGTTTAAAAATGAGACACTGGGGCTGGTATGTGGCGTAGTGGTTAAGGGCACTAGACTCCTGCATGCCTGATCATGGTTTGAGTCCTGGACATGGCAGCTTGTTTTCTCACTTTCTCTCTGTCCCTTTCTGGTCAATTTTTTTTTTAAAGTAAATAAAGTTAAATAATTATATTGAAAAATGAGACATGATGACAAATGTATAAAACAGCATGGTATTTGGATTGATGGTTAAAGGTAAAATATTTAAAGTTTTTAAATAATGTACTGTTCCTAAAGAGAGAATTTATCAGTTTTTACTGCTAAGCATTATCACCATTCATAATTCAGAGGATGAATATATTTATATGTACAAAAGGGAGGTAAATTTAATTTCTATTTTATTATATTTCCTTTATCCAGCAAATACTCATCAATAAGTAGGATGTGGAAAATCCCAGGCTGGATGCTACCAACACAAGGACAAGGAAGTGCTGTGAAAATGGTACTTTCCTCAAGGACTTACACTCAAGTATGATGCTACTGCTATAAAAATCTCTCAATGATAGCTTTATGCTGATGGAATATCCATACAAAATATCCCAAATATGTTTATTAAAAATATGTGTAGAGGACGTAATCTAGACCAGTTTGTTCTAAACTCGCACATTTAAAAAAAATTTGGTTGCCATATTCTACTGCCTAATAATGGACAATAATAAACAAATGAATAATTGAAATAAAAAGATCTGTAAGTCAGATATATAGTTAGGGCATAAAGGAGAACAATACAGGGATAAGAACGAATAAGGGAAGTTGTACATTTAAATAGAGTATGTCCAGGAGTGTGGGGAATATTCTCTAGATCATTACAGGCATTACTGGTTTATAGGCTGATTGACATAGAGATGAAAACATACATTAAATAGCTATAAATATATTTTTAAATTTAGGAATCATTAAATATATATGTTGACATCTACCATAGCTACATGTAGTAGAAACCCTGTAACTTAGATATAGTACTGAAAGGGATTTAATTTGAAACGTCTCTAGAGGCCAGGCAGTGGCCTGATGCTCAAGGTAACTGGATCCCACATGGCTGGCTGCATGGTTTGAGTCCCAGAGGGGCTTAAAAAACATGCCAGGCATATGTGCATCGATATCCAGAATCCTAAGAGGAAAAAGGAAGAGAATGGACTGTGGTATGGTCATCTTCCCAGAGGGTGCTTACTCTCTCGGTCTCTCTGGCAAGCACATGTGGCCGATAACAAACGAACGAATGAATGAGAAATAAAGATCTCTTTAATGTGAAATTCAAAGAAAAGATAATCCAAGTGCTATAGATCTTTATTAACTAATAAGTGAACGTTAAATGTCACTGAAAGAAAAGAGAACACAGTTGCAAGACATGCACACATCAATATTCTTACTAATAGTGACATAGTTATGTTTAGATCCTTTACTTTTATAGCCACTAAGAGTGTCACAATCAATTAAAAATGTTAAAAAGAAAAAAAAAGAGGTTGAGTTTTAGATGACTTAAATTCTCATGGAGCTAAATGAAACCTGGGATCAAGCTTAGCCATTCGAATGTCCACTCTAGGGTTTTGGAATTTGGCGACTGTCTGCTATTGTTTTATCATTAAACTTAAGTTACTGCTTATCCTATGGTGGAAAATCATTCAATTAAACTGGTGTCGATTAAGAACCAACAGCCTGTGAGACCTATTATTTTTCAGAAGGATTTTGACTTAATTATTAAAGTTGATATCTGATTGTTATTACATAGTTTATGGTCTTACTCATTTTAATGAGTAAAGAGGCTTTATTAACTGTAAAAATGTATCAGACAAGGCTTTATTAGAAAAATTTTAAAAATCACATGATTGACTATTAAGTGAATGAGAAATTTAAAACTTGCTAAAATCTATCCATCCCATCTCACTTTATGTAAGAAAACTCATTTCATCATTAAAAACAAAAACTAAAGTAGCAATATAAAGAAATGCTAGCCTCTCTGCAGTGAATACCCATAGACAAGGACCCAGAGAACAGCATAGCAATTGGAGACACACAAAACTAAAATGACATTAAAAAGTCTAGAGAGAAAAAATTTTTGAAAAATCTGCCTTAACTAAGTGAAATGTCCAAAGTACAAATCTCTGCTTCCTGTTTCTTCAAAGAGAACTAAATCTACATACCTCACAGGACAAGGAGTTACAACAGTAATTAATCTTTGATGTCTTAAATGTAATCCTCAATTGCCCTTTTATCCAGCAATATCCCCACAAGTTTATTTTTGCAGGTTGTATTTATTATCAGTGCACTGCTTTGCTTCCTAGAATGTGATAATAGACACAGGGCCCCTAGCTCAAGTTTCAGATAAGGTCCTACATGCACATCCAATGACAATAACCATAGGGCAATGTCATAGAACAAAATCTAGTTGAAATTGAGTTCTAAGATGTTATTTCATTTCCATTCACTTTTACACACTATTAAATATGTACTTTATTTTAGATGCCACCAATTAAGAAATTAATATTAAACTGACAGTTTTGCTTTGGAATGGTTTAAAGACTGTTTATAACAGAATTTATTACTTTTAGAAATACTGGTATACTTGAATTGGACTATACCCATTTTACTATTTGTATGTAAATATATAGTATATAATTCTGTCTATGTGTGTCTATATAAATACAGCAATGAGCAAATGATATTTGACATGTCTAGACATGTTACGCTTGCCGTTTTAAAAGCAGATTAGGAGAAACTGCCGAGAATAAATTTAGAGCAACTGATACCGTCTCCACGACCTCTGACAACTTAAGTCCAGAGGAGGCCGTTGCTGCAGATCTGGCTGGCGGCTGTGGCGCCTGCGCACTCCCATCTTGCCCTGCCTGGAGCGGCCGCGCGTAGGTCTGGCCTAGTGGAAAGAGCAGGTGCCAGTGTCCTCCTTACTTGAAGTGGCCTTCCCTGCTGAGTTGGGTAGGTGACATGAACTGCAGTGACTTGGATGGAAATCAAGAGTTTAATGAGCAATTGAGAATGAAAGCACTGTACGGGGACATGAAGGATGGCAACGTCCAGAGAGATCCTTGGGGAGAAACTGCTTCTTGCTGGCAGCTGCCGGCTGACACCCCCTATGAGTGGGACCTGGACAGGAAAGCTTGGTTCCCCCGGATCACTGAAGACTTCATTGCCATGTATCAAGTCAACTACGGTTTCTCCGGTGAAGGTGCGCCTAGTTCTACTACAAACACACAGGGCGTCAGCTGTAGGATTGCCGGGGAACCTCCACAAAGAAAATGCCCCAAACTCACAGATCTCAGAAAGGCAGGAGAAAACAGAAAGGCCGAGTCAGGATGGTTTGATGTTGAAGAGGACAAAAATACAAATGTTTATGTGTCCGGTTTGCCTCCGGACACTACAGCAGAAGAATTTATACAGCTCATGTCCAAGTTTGGCATTATTATGAGAAATCCTCAGACAGAAGAACTGAAGGTCAAACTTTACAAAGATAATCAAGGCAATCTTAAAGGAGATGGGCTTTGCTGTTACTTGAAGAGAGAATCTGTGGAACTGGCATTAAAACTTTTAGATGAAGATGAGATTAGAGGCTACAAGTTACGTGTGGAAGTGGCAAAATTTGAACTCAAGGGGGAATACGATGCCTCAAGGAAGAAGAAGAAATGTAAAGACTATAAGAAGAAGCTGTCTCTGCAACAAAAGCAGTTGGATTGGAGACCTGAGAGGAGAGCCGGAGTACCCCAGAAGCGCCATGAACGGGTTGTCATCATCAAAAATATGTTTCATCCTATGGATTTTGAAGATGATCCACTCCTTCTGAATGATATCAGAAAAGATCTTCAAGTAGAGTGTTCAAAGTTTGGAAAAATTAAGAAGCTCCTTCTCTTTGATAGGCACCCAGACGGTGTGGCCTCTGTGTCCTTTAGGGATCCACAGGAAGCTGATTATTGTATTCGAACTCTTGATGGGAGGTGGTTTGGTGGCCGTCAAATTACTGCCCAAGTGTGGGATGGCACTACAGATTATCAGGTAGAGGAGACCTCAAGAGAAAGAGAGGAAAGGCTGAGAGGGTGGGAGGCTTTCCTCAATGCTCCTGAGGCCAATAGAGGCCTTCAGTGTTCAAACTCTGTCTGTGCTTTAGAAAGAGCAGGGCATTGCAGAGTAAAGCATGGTTTAGAGCACCCTAGCACAGTTAAAATGAATGCACAAGAAGTCTCAACTAGAATGACATTTCAAGAATCTAAAGATGAGAAAAGGTTTGAAAATGCAGAATATGGGGGGAAATCTGAAGAATACGCTTCAGAAAAAAGATGCTAAAGATGGTAGCCAAGAAAAAGAGATCAAAGATGACTTCCCAAAGAGAGTCTGAAAAAAGTAGTTCCATAAAAGACAATTTTAAGAGGGTATTTCTGGAAAGGAGCTGAAAAAGAATAGCATTGAAAGAGAACCTCAAATAAAGAGACTCAAAAACAATTACAAAGAGAATGCTCTTGCAAGAAAAACTGAAGAAAAGAACCTCGACAGAGTCTGAAGAGGAGACGAGTCCCCCAAATGTGTCTAAATCAGATGATTCCGAAAGAGAGTCTGATGACGATTACTCTGAAAAACAACTTGACGACAGCTCTGAAGAATTTGAAGAAAATATTCTCAAAAATGATCTTCGCAAGGATAGCTCTGAAAAGGAGGTTCATAGGAAGGTTCTTAATAAAAAGAAGAAAATGACTGTGAAAAATCAGAATTTGAAGATGACTCTTAAATAGCCTAAGAGGAAGACCCTGAGAGTTTGACCAGCATTCCACTGAAAAGACAGAGGAGGAAGATATATGTGAACAAGTATTAGATGGTAAGTCTGATGAAAAAGGGCAAAGAGGCAGCAGATATAAAAGAGCTTGAAGATGCAAATAAAAAGGAGGAAGAAGATGCAGAAAAGCTGTTTGATGATTCAGATGAAAAGGAGGACAAAGAAGATGCAGATGAAAAGGAAGTAATGATAGATGAAGTTGCTGAAGATGATGATTTCAAGGAGAAATTATTTCATGAGAAGCATTTCCGTGAGAAGCTGTTTGAAGAGTCGGGTAAGAGGGAAACTTTGGGTGGTTTGGGGAAAGTTACGGAAGAAGAAAGGGCCTCTGCCCATCGGCAGCTGCTGTAGACTCAGTAGCGACAGTGGTGGGGAAAGAATTTAAAAACTCACTTTTTACGGAAGGTCCTCCATCCACTTTTTTTTTGCACTAGTAGTGTTACATGAACATGTGTGTAATGGTAAGATGCTTCCTCTTAATATACCAAACTTTTTTTCATTGTTTTCTGTACTTAATGATTTTAAATATTTGTTCATTGGCTGTTTAGTTAAAACTTCACAGTTACAATGCAAGTGAACTAAATACTAGTCCTTTGTCAGACTCATTAAATGTGTACAAAAATGATAATGTGTGTACTATTTTCAATTGGACTGGTGGGTAAATTCACTTTATAAGCTATAGTCAAGTACAGTAATTGAATGTATAAGTTAAATTAAAATTTAAACTACTACAAAAACTGTTTAAAGTATTCTGATTGAAGTTTGTAATATTTAATAAAAATAAGTTGATAATATGCAGGTAGAAAATGAAGACAGGAACAGAGTTCATAAAAGCATTAAAATAACTTGCCAAAAAAAATAACTTGGTAAGAGATTGTGTTTAAAAAAATAGGAAAAAAAGAAATTTATAAAGAAATATATATATATATATACACACACACACACATATATATATGTATATATATATACACATATATCTATATTGTAAGGTAATATAAGTAATTAGAATAAAGACATTAAAATATTTAAATTTAAAACATTGATCTAAGGTATTTTTTATTTTCCAAGAAAACACACTTTTAAGATAATTATTTAACCACAGTGTGATCCCTTCACCTCTTGGGATTTGGGGCAAGCACACATGTGCCAGCATATTTTTCAAATTGGTGCATCCAGGAATTAAACTGTTCCATTTGCTATGGGGAGTCTAGCTGCCTTAATCCCCAAGGCACTGGGTCTCACTAAGAAAATTGTTTAAGAGGGGGGATTTTACTTGAAATATTTTAAGTGTCAACAGATCTTAGATAATCAGTAATGTTGACCCACAGGGAAATAAGTATCAGAATTCTCACACTGATTTTTAGAAAGCCAACAATCATTGGTTCTTTCATTCAGAAGTATTTTACGCAAGTGTTCACCTTATGCCAGACTACTTTGTCATTGCTGGGTATGTCAAAATGAATAAGATGAAGTCCACCCTCTCATTAGGACTTCAATTCTACATTTAGAAACGTGCCCCACACTGACCTCTTTATGCCATATTGTATTTTATACACCTCTTCTAAAATGATAAATGTCTATTTATTTATAATAGCTATCAGAATGGTTTCCTTTGCTGAATACATAAATCTGCACGTTTGTGAATAGGAGGTAGTGCTGAGTGGGAGGAACATCGGTGTATAAGATCAGATTTTCTTATTAGCTGCTTGTACCTCTCATAGTTCTTGATCTCCCAGTCCACCTTAAGTACTTGATGTCCCAGTACACCTTGATTTAAAAAAAAAAAAAGGCCTAGATAATTCTTTTTGCTTCTCTCAAAGGCAGTTGTATTATTTTACAACATGAGTGTATATTATAGTCACTTGTTAGTTACAAAGTATATGTCATTTCATTAGTTACAGAATATATCTAGTATATTTCTACACTTGGACACTAATGGGGAAATACAGCCCATTCTGTGAATTATGCAGAAGCAAGACATTTTGCCAAAAAAAATTGATGTACTTAAGGTCAATCGTTAGGATAAATTTGAGTGGTATGTAATAATAAAGCTCTGAATAAATGCAGAGAAGTTCAAAAAATAAACTACTGGTGTTATAGGGTACAGTCTGGGTAAATAGGTAAGAGATATTCTTAGGGTAATTTTTACATCACTCATTAGGTAATAATTAAAAAATAACAGTAAGAATAATAACCAACTACTATATATATTCAGAGACTAGTTGAAAAGCTTAGTAAAAATTGAATGAGTGTGAGGTTACCACACGTATTTGCAGACAAAAAAGAAGAGTCTGAAAATATTAGCCACTTGACTAGGGTAACACGTTGCATGTGGCAAGTCAGTCAAAGGAAAACTATCTGTTATCAGGGTGACCAGTTTCTCTCCGCACCCTTTTAACCACTATACCATATTGAATCAGAAGTAGATTCTTGCCTATGTTACTGTGGCATGGTCCACCAAAAAGATCAAAACAAATAGCTAATCAATGTTCCAAAGCATTTATCTCTATCACACTGGGTCATATGTGCTATGCTTTGAATGCTCTTTAACTATCATTAAATCACTTAGTTCTTTACTGAATAACAAGCACACTTTCACTGATTCCATATAGAGCTGACACCATCAGCTCATAATTAAGCTAGACAGTGAATCAGTGAGCGTGTACTGTTATTTCATACTCCAGGACTGGAGGATAGGTCCAGTGGTTAGATTGTGGACCTTTAGGCTGGTTTGTGTCAACCCTATTGACGGATTTGGTTTTAGAAAACATGGATTCTCTCAGTGTACGCAATTGTGTCCAGAAGCTTACCGCTATGTATGTTAAATGCACACAAAATCCAAGAAAAGCAGAGATAGTGATTTTCTTTTAAGAAAATAAATAAAACCATATAACAGGAAGTAGGTTTGAAAGATTATTTCATGTTGAAATACATTGAGTAATTGAGAGTGAATTAATGAGAATACTGTGATTCTCTCTAGAACCTAAAAGTTTCTCTCAAATATACACAGCATGAATATTATGGGCTTATAAACAAGTATAATTTCAATTAAAAGATGTCATCTACTTCAGATTTGTATTTCTTATGATCATTAAATATAATAGAAAACAAAGCAAAAAATGTATTTCATCTATTTAGTCATCATTTGCTATGGTACCAACTATTTTGCCATTTAGGGAAGAAAGAACTTGCATTCAATCACTTCAAATCTTTGAATACTTTAATATTTTAAAACATTCGCTCCTTGGACCAGTCAGGAAGAATCTGTCAGTTGAGTTCTAAGTGCTGACCTAATACTGGTTTTCAACTTTTTTAACATCCATATTACTTCTATATGTCACTAAATTTTCTTTTAAAAAAAATAGATATGCTTTCTTTCTTAATCTGGCAACTAGGGTGTGTGGTAACTTCTGGACACTGTGAGGTGAAGACAATTCTGCTGGAGCATATTAGGAAGTTTCAGATTTCTAATAGAAGGTGAAATCCCAGCTAGCACTTTCTACCCTTCCTTTTGGTAAACATGTCTAAGATGTGCCCATGAGGGAACACACAGAAGGGGTGATAAGAAAGAATCAGAAGACATATTGAAATACTCGAACTGCTATCTTGTTATCTTCTGACTTAAACTTGTCATCGCTATGGCTTAAACTATTTAAATTTTCTAATAGGCTTGAGCAGGACATAAAACAGTTTGGGAGAATAATTTATATGGGAGAAAGATTGGATTTAAAACTGTTTTACCTTCATTATATATAAAATTGTATGCCAAAATTAAAACTTTTATAATAGATCAGTCAATATAGAATATACCATATATCATGTAAGATACTGATTTTATATATTTAAACTTATTTCTTAGAACACATTCTGTTGGACTATCACAATTAACTCGTAACGTAGAAAAATGACTACTATCCGATTTTGAAAGGAAGTGAATATGAATTTCAAAAGTTAAGTCACTTGTTTTCAGTAACCAAGCTAGTCGATGGTTCATTCTTGAATCAAATTTAAGTTTGAGTCAGTACTGGATCATTCACTAGTACACTGTGATATTCAAATGGGATGTGTCTAAGTGTAACCTGTAAAACCCTTTTTGTAACTTTTCCTCAATGTATTAATATACAGAATTCAATTTCTCTAATTGCTATCCATATCCAGATGATACACTATTGGTCAGAAACATCTCCAGTTTGAAGCTAAAAAATGTCTCTCCATGGAGAATCAGATCTTTGGAGAAAAGAAAACATCAGTGAATAAATATACATTATGATATATTAATAACTCACTCTAAGTCATACCTTAGTTCTGATTATCATTCAGAAAACCAATGAACCTTGGTTTTGAGACCCTATTTTTACTTTCTCCATTTTTTTTTAACCAAAAAAGCTTCTGAATGTATCGAAACTATTTTTTAACAATGAATGATGAGATGCTGAGCAATCATTCCCTTTATTAGACTGTAATTTTTTTTTAAATAAGTGCTGGATAATAATGCCAGTGAACCACCTTAGGGAATCACTTTTCAACATAGATATTCATTATTTTTAAGGCAAACAAAGGCACAATAGGTTCTGTGGTTTTTGGATAAAAGTTTTAGAATGATCTTGAAATAGGCATTAGAGTCTATTTTGGAAAATAGAGTTTTGTTTAATCCAATCATATCAAGAAATTTTAAAATATGCTCTCCAGCATAGAAGGGCCAAGCTCACCCAACCTTTGGATCTGAGATGAACTGGCTATTTCCCATACATGGGCTGAAACTACTATTCTCAGCTGACAAATGAGGCAGATACACAGCAGGCCAGTGACAGACATGAGACCAGAACTTGAATCTGAAGACCTTGCAGTGATTGGAAAAGAGATTAGCAGACTGCTTCCTCAACTGAAGTGAAAGATCTAATTTATTAAGCTGGAAGTAAAGCCACTGGGCAGTTATAATCACTGTAAAATTAATGTGCTTTTATAGGCACCATTTCCCTGAGGATAGCATAGTTTTGAAGAACACTTCATAATATTGGTGTTCTCTCTGTAAGGAAAGGAAAGAATTAAAAGGCAAAGGTGAAAAATTAACCTTCTAATACAGAATCCACTTAAGATCGTTTTACTTGAAGGACTTACAAAGACATAACTAACATTCTAAAACTACAGAGCATATCTTTACTCAATATGTATACTTCTGGGAAAAATGAATCATCACCTTCATTTAGAGATGCCAAGTAATCTTTGGAAACTTAATATTCACATGTGTTTTCAATTTTGCTTCACAGAAATAATGTACAGAAATCTAAAAAATAGCTGCCAATATTCTGATTTGTCCATCATGTGCATATTCTGTCAACCTTATGTGAATACATGACATTATAAATATTTTCAAACATTATCAGAATATTTACCACTTAATAGTTTATTTTTTGTTTGCTTTTTGTTTTTCACTAAATAGTATCATGGAATAATTTTCAGACTGCTGTGCAGTTTTCACACTACTGTCATAGTTTTACAATTTTAGTCTGTTGATTTTCCATAGTGTTCTTAACCATGTATCAATACAATGCTGGATGTTTACATTGCTAATAATTCTTAAAGACTGTGAGCAGTGATGTAATAGACATTTTTGTTGCCTTTCAAAATATTTTGTATTATTTTAATCAGGGTAAATTTCTATGACAAAGATTATCAGTTCATTTTTTAATTAATTTTATTTATTATTATTATATTATTTAATTTGCTATAGGGCACATGTGCTAACCAGAAAGAGAGGTGGGGGGAGGGAAACCAAGATTTCAAGGCTGGGACTTGAACTGCAATAATTTTCAGACTGCTGTGCAGTTTTCACACTACTGTCATAGTTTTACAATTTTAGTCTGTTGATTTTCCATAGTGTTCTTAACCATGTATCAATACAATGCTGGATGTTTACATTGCTAATAATTCTTAAAGACTGTGAGCAGTGATGTAATAGACATTTTTGTTGCCTTTCAAAATATTTTGTATTATTTTAATCAGGGTAAATTTCTATGACAAAGATTATCAGTTCATTTTTTAATTAATTTTATTTATTATTATTATATTATTTAATTTGCTATAGGGCACATGTGCTAACCAGAGAGAGAGGTGGGGGGAGGGAAACCAAGATTTCAAGGCTGGGACTTGAACTGCAATTGGCCATATGGGAGTCTAGCACCTTAACCATGCCACCTACTGGCCCTAACAATTCAACTTTAAAACATCCTAAAGCTTTCTGAAATAACGTACTGATGTTCTTTCCAGAAGAGGTGCACTAGCCGTTTATGGCAGTGCTGGTTGGACCACTGACCTCCCTTCCTTTACACATTAAGTGATATATCTGAAAGGAAAACTCCAGCTCTGGTCCTTTGTTATCACTATTTGTATGATCTTTGTTGTATTATTAGTCCCTAAGTCTAAAACTTTTATGTTAATTTAAAAAAATCAGTGAATAGGACAGAAATTCGTTTTATTGTGAAAGTTCAAGTGGTATTTTATCACCTCCACATTGTGATTGCCTTAGCACTGCATGGGATCTCGTATCTTGAAACATTGATGCCCAATCCTGTTTTACATCAAGTTTATCATCTTTACATAAAAATCCAGCTCCCTGCCCTCTTCTACATGAATCATCCTACTGCTTTCCCTGTTGGCTAGAGTTCAAACCTCTTCAATCTCCTTGATGCATCAGGACACATCCAGTTATTGACCACATGTGGTTGATAGCACATTTAAAATGGTCTTTCCTTCCAAAATGTCTTCCTTATTAATGAGTAGTAATACTGAGTCCCCGAACAAAATGGCTTATGAAAAAAAGCAAATATATCTTATTTTGAGTTTCAAGGACTATGGGAAATATGCTCAAATATGGATTTGGGGGTTTAGGAACGTTGGGGTCACTTTGTAAGTGAACAGTGGCACTGAATGTCCATATGGGCAGCTACATGGTTTATTCAGCATGAAATAGCATCCAGTTGGCCTATCAAGCTACACTGCAGCCTGAGATTATAACATGATTCACAATCCTGCACTCAAACTCAAGAAAAAGACTCATTGAGGATGAGTAGGCATTAACTGGAGGGAGGCAGGTACACAGAGACATGGGTTTTAGGAAAAGGGCCCAAAATGGAAGAGAAGAGGGACACACCTGAGGAACTCTGAATGGTCGAGGTGGCTGGAGCCTGAGTAGTGAGGGTAGGCATGGTGCAAAAAGACCCCCAAGATTCCTCTGCCTTTCAGAGCACATTCCATACTTTAGTCCTTATGCTGAGAACAGTGACAGAAGACAAAATGGTGTGTCTCAGGTAAGATTCATGTTATTTACAGAAAGAATACAAGAGCATGTTCTAACACATTTTCCTTTCTCTGTAAGTGAAGTAATTTCAGATGGTTTATATGGTATGTTTGTGTCCAGTGGGTATGGTTTGTGATATGTGTGACTGTTTATAGTTTATGAAGTGTGTGAATAATGTGTCTGGATTGATGTGTGTGTCTCATATGTAGAGTGTGTGGTGTATGTGCTTACATGTGTGCAGTTTGTGGATTCTAGGTACATACTTTGTGGTGTGAGCTGTGTATCTAGTTTATGATGTGTATGTGTGTGTATGTATATATATACAGTCTGGGGTGTGTGTGTGTATGGTATGGTTTGTGCATGGTATGGACGGTTTTCACAGTATTTATGTATGGTGTGTGTAGTGTATGTTCGTTTTATGTTTTATAATGAGTTTATGTGCTTGTAGTGTGTATTACTATGTGTTATGTGCATAGTTGATGGTGTGGGCACATTTGTATGTGTTATATGGAATGTTTGATGATGATAGAGAAGGTGTGAAAAATGTTTGATCTGTAGCAAGGGCTATTGTGAAAAATGGAAGAAGGTGAGTTCAGTACTTCTGAGACCTTCCTGTTCTCAGTAGCTATGACTTCCTCTTTGAAATATCTTCTTCTGCTCTTCTAATAAATGTCCCTTAGAGTAATGGAGACAATTTGCTAGACAGGTTTTTGAAAGATAAGAATATCTGTTTCTAAAAACAATCTGTAAGAAGTTTCACAAAAATATCTTGAAGCTTCTGTAGTTCAGTTGTTTGTGTGTGTGTGTGTGTGCGCATGCACATGTGTGTCTTCTGTGTGTTTAAGGTAATTTATTTGGAGATATCTGAGACAGGCTGCTTGAATATGATGACTGCAGAGTATTCATGAAAATGTAACTTAAAAATGATCCTTTATTGTTTCTTTTGTTTAGTAAGCAATGATACTGCATAGTGAATGTACTATTGTAACTGGGGAAAAGAAACACTAGGGCTTAAAATAATCAGAACATGTCAAGTTTCATTTTTTCACTTTTTTCTTTTTTCAAGAGTGTCACATATATCCTGTAACCTTCTGACATTGTTTTGAACTAAGTCCTAAAGCTAAAAGAGTAAGTGCATAACAGCAAATTATTATTTATTGATGTCATTCTTCATACATCTATTGCCTTATTTCTATGTCATTTTTGTAATGACTAGTCCTTTTCTATTTATTTAAATCTCTATCTGGGAGTCCTTTGTACACACAGGTTAATTCAAGGCCTTTACGAAAATCTGAATATTTGAAGGTTAAGTTTAATTCTTAGTGTCAGCTTAGTAGTCTGGTTAAGTTCAAGACTTCTAATTTTTATTAAATCACCCAAATACCAGTTATTCAGCGTTTTCGGATAACATACATGCATTTTTATTTAGCATGTTATTTTATCAAGTTTAATGGAAAATTCCTTAGAAAAGCTTGACGTTTTTATTTTTTAATTTTTAAATAAATAAAATAATTTTTTCAAAACCCATTTATTTTTACCTATTTTATTTAACTTTAGCATTGACGATAGAAATCAGTTTCCAGAAGGGCTGCCTGGAGGGGAAGGTAAGACAGCCTCTTACATGTTTTTGACAAAATCCACCTGGCTGTATCATTCCGTTTGTTTCTATCTACTGAAGTTCATTTAAATTGATAACTAATTTTATTCATGATTTTGAAAATCATTGAGAATGATTCCTGATAAAACCATGTGGCATTAATTCTATCTCTTAATTCAAATGCACTAAACTATCAACATTTATTTAAAATAATCATTAAAATAATAATTTCTTTTAACTTAGCTTTATTTTTTTAATTAATTATTTATTTTTACATTTTTCCACATTTACTTTACATATCAAGAATTTTTTTTTGCATATACTCCATAGTTCTTGGCAGTTAATAAGCAATTTATAAAATTTTAAAATACTGATTTTTAATGTTCAAAATATTTCTTATAATTTTGTATAATTTTGTTTATGATTCTATAACAGCAGAAACAGTATGGCTTTAAATATTTTTGAGGAAATAGTTACATGTCAACTACTCAAATTATTGAAAAGCAAATGCCCAGCACACTAGTCACACATAACCCTTCTCAATTCAGACCTGCCTACCAAGTATTCTGTGATATGCCATCTGCTAGCAAAGAACAGTCTCTTTTTCTTCCTTCAAAATCTTTCTCAAGATAATACTCTGGTGTGATTGCTCTTTTGCAATCTGTACTGGTTACAATGCTGGGCTGGAAAAGTCCGGGTTATCTTATGTTATAAAATCTTTCATATAACTTCTCTAATCCTCTCTGCCAGGCAGAACTATTTATGGGGTCAGGCCATCTTTCTAAGAGCTTCTGTTGGCTTACTTAAGATCCACCATAGTTCCATAGTTTTTTGACTGATCTTCAGATATGACATTCCAGTCAAAGCCCTGTCCAATAATGAGCCTTTCTAATTTCTGATTCAATGCAACAAGCATTATTGAACTTACGCAAATAACCCTTCTGCCACAAAATAAGAACACTCCCAATTATTTTTTGATTCTTTAGAAAAAGTCTCAAATATGTTTGGAAACAGAAAAGGGAAGTAAATTGGGGCTTATATTACAATGTTAAAATATGGACAGCTATACATAACAATGAAAATATTAATAATATGACTATATAATTCAAGTTTACAAATGAGGAAAAATAAAAGTACTGAATATATTTCTCTTATTGAATTTGTAAGCTAAAATATAAATCATATGATGACACATGAAAAAAGTAAAAATCACGCACTTCCATCAAGCAGTCACTCTCCCAGTTTCTATAAAATATCCCAATAGCATTCTCATTTTAGCACCATTCTCTTGGGAGGGGGCCTACTTCTGTTGAACTAAGACTGTTTTAGAGTACATCACCTTGTACAGTTTTTTTGGACATTCTTCCAGGGATTACAACAGACACAATACATACAAAATAACCTAGCATAGTCTTCTGGTATTAGTGTTTCTCTAGGTCAATGAAATGTAGAAGTCCTGCCTCACTTTAGGTCCCTTTACCCAATTTTACTATAATTGTTTAATACTTCCTCTGTAGACACTGAGTACCCTAAAAAAAAAAAAAAAAAAAGATACTCTTAAATTTGTGTCTACCATAAAATACAATTTAAGAAACTCTTAAGTTTGATAGTCTATTTTATGGAGCACTGTTACCCATTCTGCTGTGCTTTCTTCCTGAAATTTTAGGTCACCTTCTGCTATAATTTCCTTTCTCTTTAGAGACTTTCCTTTAACCATTCTCTAAAGTAAGTTGGCTCATAACAACTTATCTTAGTTTCCTCTGTATTTTCCCTTCTTTCATGAACATATTTTTGGCTCCACATAGACATTGCTATTGACAATTTAGTGTATGAACTGTGGTGTGCCACTTTCTCTGTGCCTGTGTGACTCTGGATAGGAAACTCGCCAGTGAGTGTCCCCTAAAAGTGATGAAGCATTTCTCTCTAGCTTCCTTCAAGATGGTTTGTACACAGTAAATTATCATGCAGCTTGGCAAGGTTTCTTTGGTTTATTCTATTTGGGCTTTACAAAGATTCTTGACTATGTCAACTTTGGCTTTACACCCAATTTGGGGATTTTTCAGTCATTTCTTTATCTTTTCTTTTTTTTTTGAGAGGTTTTTCGCTATAGGGCGCATGTGTTCGCCAGACAGACAGAGACAGAGAGACAGAAAGTGAGAAATCACTCCCCAGGGGGGATGGTCATGCCGCAATCCCTTCTCCTCCATTTTCCTCTCTGGATCTTGGGCACGCACGCACACGTGCCCAGCGTGAGTTTTAAGCCACCGGGTCTGGGACGCGAACCACGGTCGACTACGTGGGAGTCCAGCGACATAGTCATTACGCTAACTACTGGTTCCCCTCTTTTTCTTTAACTGTCTCATTCCTGGGACTGAATGTGTGCCCTTTTGTTATTGTGCCATTCTGGTGACAATGTTGAACTTTACCAGACCCCAGTGATCCTGGAAAACTATTGAAAGCTAAAAAGTCTCCCCACCTTTTGTGTAGTAGAAACAGTTCATGACAAAAATCCCCACATCCCCATATCAACTTGATGGGACTTTCGAAGGTCCTTGGTTTACTATGATCAGACAGATCCAGGCCTTCCAAAATCCCATTCTTTGTCTCATAAGTGATTTAGTCAACTTCTTATCCCCACTTATCAACCATAACAAAATGCCTGTTAATTTTGGTTAAGCTACTTTTGTTCTCCCAGGCCCATAGTCTTTTGCAAACCCTCAACCTGAGCCAAAGACAGCCCCTCCTGAGAGCAGGTTGAGCTCTGGACAGCAAATCCCCTTATGGACTATCTGACTGTGTCACTCTTGCTCATCCCTCAATCTTTTTTCTTTAAGATTTATTTAATTTTCTATGTAGTATTTGTGCTCATCAGAGAGAGAGAGAGAGAGAGGGAAAGTGGGAAAACAAGTCACCCGATCTGGACTCAGTTGGTCATGTGAGAGTGAGTCTGATGCCTTAACCATCAAGCTACCTGCTGGCCCCTAGTCCTGCCCAGTCCTGTTGGGTCTTTTGTATAAAAGAAAATCTTCACTAGACTAGTCTTTGAGATGCTAACTGATCTTATGGTTAAAGTATTCTCTTTAGCTCCTCACCCCTTATTGCAATAGTTCCTCCTCCTTTCCTATAATTCTTCCCAATAAAATCTCCCCTAAGTTCAATGTTTGTCTTCATTTTGATACTCTTGTTCAGATTATATAAATTTGATTAATCTAGCCCACATTCACTGGCTTACACTCTGTAATCTTGAGTCAACTCCTGAGTCTACCCAGCAAGTGTTTTCAATTCAACTTGTAGTGTCCTGTTACATAATTCCCATCTGGTTCTGGCTTGTCACTTCTATTGCTTTACTGAGCTTTTTCTTTTTTCCTTTTTTAAGAATATTTGGTCCCACAGGTGGAATTATGATTAAGGTGCTGGACTCTCAATTGACTGAACATGGTTTAATTCCTGAACCTGACAGCTCAAAAATCACCCTGGGCACATGTGCATACATGCCCAAAATCCCAGAAGGAGAATGGAAGAGAAAGGATTGCAGTGTAGCCATCATCCCTAGGGGAAAATTTCACGTTCTTCTCTCTGGTGACTACATATGCCCTATGGCAACAAGAAAAAAGAAGAAAAGAAAATATAGGGGCAGGTGGGTGGCAGAGTAGGTAAGGCACTGAACTCCCACGTGGCTGACAGTAGTTTGAGTCCCAGACCCAGCAACTTGAAACTCAAGCAGGGTGTGTGTGCATGGGTGCCCAAAATTCCAGGAGGAGACTGGAGAAGGGATTGCAATGTGGCTACTCCCCCTGGTGGGTGATTTCTCACTTTCTGTCTCTTTGGCAAGTGAACATGCCATATAGCAGAACTCTCTACTAAAGTAAAAGTAAATCCTAAAAAAAAAAATGTGTGTATATATATATATATATATATACACACACACACACACAGATATATATATACACATATATATATATACACACATATATATACATACACACATATATACACACATATATACATATATATATATTGCCTGAAATATTTTATTATGATTGCTTTAAAATTCTTGTCAAAGAATGACAATACCCTATTCTTGTATCAGAGCAGTTGCTTTTATCATTCATGTTATTTTCCTGGGTTTTAGTGGGAAGGGTGATATTTTATTGCATCTGTGCATTTTTATAAAGTTCATTCAGTTCTTTCTTTCGTAAGAGAGGGAGATGGAGAGAAAGAGAAACAGATATCCACTCCGTGATTCTGCAGCCAGCCAGGATCACAGACACACACAGCTGGCGCACACAGGGAGACCCTTAGGACATGAGCTCAGGCCCTTCCCTGACAGCATCAGCATCACAGAGCACCATGATCCGCATCCCCACCGCAGCTGGCCAGACATGGATCTTATGCAGTGAGGCTGGGTTCTATTTATCCTTCTTAGCAGCGAGTCCCTGAGGTGTGGAAAGCTGGTTTGGTGTGAACTTCTGCCTCATTGCTTCATTTCCTACAAGTCGTTGTATAAGATCAACTGCTCCTAGGACACTGGGGATGCCAGGAGAGGTGAGGGAAATAAAACAGAAATCCTAACCCCAGTTCCCTCTCCCTCAACTCAATGTGGCTCTGTTGATGCCGGTTAGGGGTGAAGATTCAGCTCGTCCTCATCACTGGACCCAAATCACTCTCTGCTGGTAGAATTAGAGTGAACATCACCTTCTTCCCCAAGGTTGGAGACAGAGGTCAGCACCCCACTTATTTCTGATGAAATGGTTGGGAGTGGGGACTTTTCCAACTGGTATTAGCTGTACTAGGGTGAGAAATGTCAAAAGGGTTTTTTGTTTTGTTTTGTTATTTTACTACCCTCTCCATGTCCTTGTCCAGGGACCACAGGCTTTTCATTAAGCTTTTTTTGTTTTGTGTTTTTGTCTGTGTGCTGTTTTAAGTTATAGGCTTCTTCAGCCTGGTATCCAAGGTATATGGGAAGAAAAGCAGCCCAGGGAACTCACCATGGTACCATTTCTAAAGTTCCAAGATCACTAAGCGGCCCATCCTCTTCTACCTTTCTCGGTCTTCTATGCTTATTTGCTTTGTATGGCCGAGAATTTAAGTAGTAAAGGGTCTGGGAGGGAGACAGCTGCCAAAGAGGAACTTGTGACCACACTTTATTCTGTCATGTGTCCCCAGGGTTTTGGCACAGAGATTGCAGTGGTGTGGATGCAATGAAAGGGAGTTGGGTTGCCTTGCTCCTTCATTTCTCTATTTCTGGACCAGATGGTAACACAGATTTGATGTCACTGAAATCACATGAGAAAGGTCCTGGGTTTTCACTCTGCAACCTTCCCAAGCTTGCTATGATCTAGAACAGGTGAGACTGGTGCTGGACTGTGGTATGAGGATCCATGGGCAGTACTGTCTGCTCCCCCACCTTTGTCTGAACAAAAGAACTTTTCACAAAATTACTAAATTTAAAAATTGTACACATAGATGTTCATTGGGAATTTTTTATCACTTGAATTTAAATGTAGATTTTAATCACTCAATCATTGTCAAGTCTTAAAGCTTACAAAGTATAAATACCCTGACTTGTATAACTTGAGTAATCTTGAATTTGCAATGTTTAATTGTTATTGGAATTTACTAGCAAGATCTGTATTTATTGCAGCAATAGGGAAAACAGGAAAATAGTTAAATGACAATTATTATAGTTTTGTAATGTGTGGCAAACAATTTGAAAAGCTGATAAAGACAGCTATAGATTTCAAATGACCCACAATGAGCATGTCAAAATTATCATGCATAGTTTTGTCCAGCTAAGAATCTATATGTATACTATTTATTTTTTAGAGAGAGATTGATTTTCTTACTACAGGGCATGTGCACTCACTGGAGAGAGAGAGAGACAGAAAGCAAGGAATCACCCCTAAGGGGAAATGGTCATGCCACAATTCCTCCTCCTCCATTCTTCTCTCAGGATCTTAGGTGCACACACACACACAGAGTTAAGCCACTGTGTTCAGGACTCAAATTGCAGTTGATTACGTGGGAGTCCAGCAACATAACCATTACACCAACTGCTGGTCTCAGACTAGTCTTATTTAATGCATGACTTTATGAAGATTTAAAGGTTTGCTCAGAACATTTCAACTTCTTTTTGGAATGTCTATATGGTAAACGTGAGAGCAGGAAATGAAAGTTAAAGGTACTTCATACGAAGAGAATGAAGCTTTTATCTACTTTACAACTTTGCTAAGAGTAGGATTTAGTCAAACAATTTCATGTATTGCTGGTTGCTTTGTCAAAATTGTTATCTTTAGTTTATAAGAAATAGGTAAAGAGGATTTAAAGACAAGATAAATGTGCAAGGTGTTCATTCACGTCATGCTAGTTTCTAGTTTGAGCCCTCTTGTTCTTTCACTTCTTTTATCAAGTGTTTTGTGTTCTCTTCTTTATTAATGCCCCACCCATAGATCCATGAGCAACTTAGTACACCTATTCATGTTCATTTATCTTGAACTGTGGCTTAGGGACCATCATAAATAGTAAACATTTCTTAGTATTTCTACTTTCAAACATTTTTGCTAGAGGGTGTACACATTGCTTGGAAAGAGAGAGGGAGAAGGAAAGGGATGGAAAGGGAGGCGAGGGGAGAAAGCGCCTTCTTCCATGGGGACAGTCACACCACAATCTCTTATCACCTCTTTCCCAGGGGGATTTTGGGCATGCACGTGCACATGCACACATACACACACACAGGCCTGTTTTTTTAAGCCACCAGGTCGAGGACTCCAACTTTGTAGTCGGCCATGTGTGATCCAGCTGCCTTCACCATGCCACTGACTGGCCCAGTATTTTCCTTTTGAACAGCAAACGTGGACCCATTTCTCTTGCATTGCCAGTTTACAGTCACATGCTTACAAAAAATATTTAAAAGAATGTGCATGCATGGCCAAACTCCCAGAAGAGGAAATGGAGGAGAAAGTATTACAGCACGACCATCCCCAAAGGAGGAATTCTTTTTTACTTTCCCTCTGTCTTTGGCACACATGTGCCCTCTAGCAGATTAAAAGAAAAAAAAAAAAAGGTCAAGGTTCTTTGTCCAGAAAAAGACAATGAAAATCTCATGAACTATATATGTTTAATTTTTTGATACTTTCATAGTGCTCAATAATATTAAATGTACATATTCAGGAAAAATATAATTGAACTACTTAAGACTATACAATGTAGTGGTAGTAGAAGAGAGACATTGTAAACATAGAACATGAAACATATGTGAGTATTTTATTCCATGGAACGAGTAGGTAATGTGTGGAAAAGGAGAGTCCACCTAGTCAGGCCAGACAAAGGGAAGAAATGCATTGCAAATCTCACCTTCATTATTTCAACAGACTATGTTGAAAGTGATGTCTTGTCATGAAGTAATTGTACTATATTGAAATTTCTATTATTTTTAGCTTGGGAAAAAACAAAACAAAACAAAAAAACACTTGTATAGAAAAACATTGATGAAGTCCAGGATTTAAAAGATAGCATTATGAATTGTCATAAGTATCATATGCTGTCATTTTTTTTTTGAGAGATTTTCACTGTAGGGCGCGTGCGCTCGCCAGACAGACAGAGAGAGACATAGAGACAGAAAGCGAGAAATCGCCCCCCAGGGGGGATGGTCACGCCGCAATCCCTTCTCCTCCATTCTCCTCTCGGGATCTTGGGCACGCACGCACACGCGCCCGGCGTGAGTTTTAAGCCAACGGGTCTGGGACACGAAC
>NW_006159832.1:2232745-2234776 GCF_000334495.1 Tupaia belangeri chinensis | reverse complement strand
TATATATATATATATATAGTATAAATATGTACTTAAGAAATACATAGACCTAATTATAATATAATTATATACCCTAACTTACGGTTGTAGACCAATATTATCCACCAATGTACTTTCATGTAGACATTTTAACACATACGAGCATATCTCCTTTTAGAGAATGAATTAATTACATTTCATTGAAAAAATATATCTAGAGCTCTTTATGGGTCAAGCTTTATTACAAATATTGATAAAAAGGTAGATGCAACTCAAAGAGCTCACAGTTGTTCAAGGGCAATAGAAGTACTAAAATAAAGATGCCGGGGCCAGTATGTAAAATGGTGATTCAAGTGCTGGATTCCCACAAACCTTTATGTAGTCTGAGCCCCAGACCCAGCAGTTTGAAAATCATGCTGGGCGTGTGTGTGTGTGTGTGTGTGTGTGTGTGTGTGTGTGCATGCATGTGTGTGTCCAAAATCCCAAGAGGGGAATGGAAAAGGTGTTGCAGTGTGGCTGTCCCTCCTAGGTGGTGACTTCTCAAGTTCCCTCCATCTCTTTCTCTCTCTGGTGAGCAAACATGCCGTAAAGCAGAAATCTAAAAAATAAATTTGTAAATAGATAGTTACGGCGCATGGTGTGATGGTTCATTTGGGGTATCCACTTAACCAGGTTCACAGATGCTTGAAAAGCCATAAAACCTTGTGTCTAAGTGCACCTGTAAGAATGCTGCCAGACAAGAGGGAATGCATGCCAGTACACTGAGCGAGAAAAATCTGTCTTCAATATAGGTGGACAACATTCAGTGAGCTAGGATTATGGCAGGGACAGAGGAAGTGGGGTTCTGCTTTCTCCCCTCTCCTCTCTCTAGACCTTCTTTTCTAGAGATGACTGTGTGTTCAACTTGTTCACATTCTGCCTGCTCTGCCCTACTCCTCAACACTTGGCTCCATTTGTTCATGCTAGGGTCCTGACCCTGTGCCCTGCCTGCCGGACAAACTCCATGAATGGCTTGTTCTGGTCTGGTCCAGTCCATCCTTCCTTCTTCCTTCCTATCTTTAGTCTTTTGCCTTAGGTTCCATGTACTTGCCAGAGAGAGACAGGAGATGGAAAGTGAGAAATCATCATGCCCACCCACCCTTGGGGAAAATGGCCATACCACAACCCACTCTCTTCCACTCTCATCTCAGAATTTTGGGTACACATGCACACCTCACTGGCATATTTTCCAAGCTGTCAGGTCTAGGACTCGAACCACAGAGTCAGCCATGTGAAATCCAGTGCCTTAACCACCAGTCACCGGCTGGCCCCAAGTCTCTAGCTTCTTTAAGCCCTGGACTCTGGACCCAAACCAGTAGCTGCCTGAGAACACTCAGCTTATGGCTTCCCTTCAGGCCTCCTATGGAAACTGCACTAGAGTTTTCTGCTTCATTCTTGCAGCTTTCTCCAGCTTGCAGACAGTTTATTGTGGGATTTCTTCACCTTGTGATCATGTAAGATAATTCCTATAATAAATCCCTTCATTTTACATGTATATTTATTCTGTTGGAGAACCCTGATCAATACACATGGTAAATACACTAACGAAGATGGGTGTGAATTATTACAGGACCACCTGCAAGGTTAGCTGGAAAATAGTGGTAGGGCACCTGAACACAGAGGATAATGATTTCTGATAAATTTCTGTAGAAGAAACTACAAATGAATATAGTCCCATGATAGCCATAGAGCTAATGTAGAAACACAACATTCTCATGGTCCCTTAGACAGTAACCAAGCTGGAACTGGCTATTAATTTCTAACCTAGCGAATAGACCCCCCCCCTCCAGGGAATAATAGCAGAAAAATACTTAACAATCTTGAAAAAACCTACTTTGCCAAATATTTCATCACTTTTCTCTGGTGCTCCAGGAAGGAACAGAGAGGGAGCAAGTTACCATGGCCACTGTTATACTCAAGAGATAGTCTTGGAGAAGAGAGAAGCAGACAACCTCGCTGCCACTGTATAAAACTTGAGGGTTTTTTTTTGAGATGAACATTTAGTGTGAATGT
>NW_006159832.1:2218029-2232309 GCF_000334495.1 Tupaia belangeri chinensis | reverse complement strand
GGAATGGAAAATAAGTAAATCTGCTCTTTAAAAATTTTACCAATGAAGAGCCCAAAGAGCTCTCCAAGTTCTCATATGTAAGAATGATTTTAAAAGTATAGAATAATGTTCAGGTCATATTAAGGAAAGATTTATTAAGGGAGGAAAAGAAGCATACTGGAATTATCATTTGGACATGGGCTATTTGCTGGCAAGTCTTTTGAACTTCATCACATTTAATCCTCCTTAGACCAGGTGAGGTGAGGTGCAATTTCATTTTAGAGAAGGAAACAGGAGCTCAGAAAGTTTCACAAACTTAATTCAAGGTCATATCACTTAAGAGAACAGCTGGAATTCCTAGCAGTTTTTCTCTGAGCCAAAGGCAGTGGGTTCTTCCTACCCTGACAAGTTTGTTTGTTTTTGTTTTTTTGTAGGAGATACAGATCCTTGCTCTGAAAAAAACTCACCTTTCTTTGGGTAGATAAATTTATATACGTGAATTCCATGAAGAAAAAACAGTCACTGTTCAAGTACCAAAGTGTTGACAGATTATAATTGCTACAGTAATGAGACTTCATAAAAGAGTACTCGAGGTGGCTCTTGTAGGGCAGATACTAATTGCACTTCGAAATGACAAAAGGTCAGACCTTCCCCAGCTGCCCACACTGCCTCTACCCGAGTATGAGAGATTCACACCAGCAATTGCATGAGGAAGCAGTAGTACCAGATTCTTATGGCTATATGAAGGAGAATTTTGGTCAAACATCAGGAGAGACTGTTCATCACCCAAATTAATGAATACATCTATTAGTTAATGAATAAAAGAGAACTTTCTGGAACCAACGTGTATCATCAGAAGCATTTTTCAAACAAGTTTGGTTTTACTTTAGGTAAACTTGCATCATAATTAAACTCTCCTGGTACTAAGCGACCTGAGGTCTGCCACACTTTGACCATTTAAATACTACAGTGAGCTCAGACCTTTCCTCTCTGCAGAGGGGCCACCATACAGGGACAAAATTTTTGTTCACGAACACAACACACTACCATCTTTCTTCCTGGAGGTGACCTCTCAACAGCAAGGAGAAAGAAGTAGGAGAGGAGAAGATTGAGAATTGGCAGGAAAGTATCCAGGTAAACTTTGTGTCCTTTTCGAGTTCAGGAGATTGAGGATTCCACATTAGTACTATAATGTAGTTAGTATGTAGAAATTTCCAACACCTACAAGACCTAAAGGTTAAAGAATATCCTTCATTTGGGTCTCTTCTTACAATTTCTATAACTTCGCTCATGGTAATAGTTAAATCATAACCTAGTACCATGTAGGATATAACCTAGCATGACTCTCTTACTGATGATTTACCAAGTACATAGGTTTACGGGCAAATTAAACACTATCACGAGACAAATAAGCAGTGCCTTATTCTGCCATACAAGGTTTGCCTTATGTTTCTGTCAGAGCCAGAGTTCAGAGAACTAATAGAAATTACACTTTTAGATTAGGAACTAGTGGACGGTGTCTTCAAATACAAGCCAGTTTCTATTGCAGCAGTTTCTTGAATACCTATCTCAAAGATCTAGATTTGCCTTATTGCCTTGGCAATTTTCCCAAGAAATTCAAGCTGATTCTAACTCCAGAGACACTATCATGTTATGACATTACAAGTACTTCCCATTGCATGACACTTTCTTTAGCAATTTCATGGTAATGTTTGGTCATTGGAAAATCCATGATGTAGTCTTGCATTTTTCTACACAAAAAATGTCATGACTTTTCCAACAACCCAAGATTTGTGAGTTAAGTGTTATGTCAAAATGCTTTTAAACGCATCTCTCTAGAAACACACGTGTGTACACACTCAGGCACATACATGACTAGCAGTTATGTTTCTCACTTACGCATCTGACCCAGGTCTTCTGATATTTATTCTCTGAAACATTAAATCTCTGTCAACAAGGACCACAGGAAGAAGTTAAAGGAGTTCAGAAGAAGAGAGACCTGAGACAAGTCGGGTGTTAGAAAGGGTTCCTGTTGGAATAAGGAACATAACTGACCTTTTAAGAATAAACAGGTGTTAGACCAACTAGAAAGATAGACCAGCCTTCAGCACAATGTTTACGGCAGCTGTATCCCACTTGGCAGACTGCAGGATTTGAGTCTTGGACCCAGTGGCTTGAGAGACATGCTGATCGTGTGTGTATGTGTACCTAAAATCCTAACAGGAGAAATGGAGAAGGAATTACAGCATAGCCGTGCCCCATTTGGGGTGCTTTCTCACTTTCCCTCTCTCTTTTTCTCTAATGAGTGTTTGTACCTACCAGCAAAATTAAAAGCAACAAACAAAAAGCAAAAAACAAACCACAATGACAAAAACCCAGAAAGATGGAGTTGCCATTCTAAATGGGGGGAGGAACATGCTTTTCCCCATGGCCAGTAACATCACCAGTCCCAGCCCCGGGAGAAGGAGCCCCTCTTCCGTCAGTAACGGCATGGCTTTATTTAGGCTCTCACAAATAGATTATCACCTTGGGGGAAAGAAGAGGATAGACATTCTCATACCTTTCTATGGCTGTCACAGATTCTCTGTCCTCATTCATACATGCTAAGGACTTTTTTAGACCCAACTCAGGGCCCAGCCCTGGTATGGTGACAGGGTGGCGGGAGTGATGACCAGACAGGAGGATATAGGAGAGCCCCTGTTGCCCTCAGATGCCGTAGTAGCCCCGCTGATTCTGAGCACAATTAGCTCCAGGAGAGAGACGCCATGTGTGCCTCATTCACTAATGTGTCTCCAGCAAGTGGCATGTGACCCATGCTCACTAAATATCCGTTACATAAGCAAAGAAGTGAAGAAAATTATACAATAAAAGATGAATGAAAAAATGCATTCTTTTAAAAAAATATGTTTTAGGAATCAGCTAACAATCACATTTTTGTTTGAGGTTTTTCTGCCTTAGGGTATATGTGTCACCAGAGAGACAGACACAGTGAGAGGGAAAGTGAGAAATCATCCCCCAAGAGGGATGACCAAGCCACAATCTCCTCTTCACCATTCTCCTCCTGGGATCTTGGGCATGCACGCACATGTGCCTGGTGTGATTTTCAAGCCACTGGGTCTGGGATGTGAACTGAGGTCAGCCATGTGGGAGGAAATTCAATCTTGTGACTACCAAGCCATCTGCTGGTCCCAACAGTCACATAGAACCAATCATGTACTCAGAATTCTGCCAGATATGCTGAATAGAAAAGGTGATCTGAGTCTTCAAAGTTAAAAACATTTTGCTATAGAGTCAAAATTTATATAAAAATAAATACAATGATCTTCATAAACTAGGCATTGAAGCCATGTTTATAGGTATAATTAAATAGACCCAAAGAAAAATAAAGCTGTATTTATAAACAAAAAACAAATAAAAACAATTTGTTAAGTCATGTCAAAACATATTTTGCACTGAGACCAGCAGTTAGCATAATGGCTATGTCGCTAGACTCCCATGTAGTCAACCGTGGTTTGAGTCCTGGATCCAGCAGCTTAAACTCATGCCGGGCGTGTGTGCGTGTGTGCCCAAGATCCCAAGAGGAGAATGGAGGAGAAGGGATTGTGGCGTGCCCATCCCTCCTGGGGGGTGATTTCTCACATTCTGTTTCTCTGTCTCTCTCTTGTCTCTCTGGCAAGTACACACACCCTATAGCAAAAACCTCTCAAAAAAATTTTTGCACAAAGTAATCTAAACTTTATTTCATTACTTGAGAAGCATTTCAACACCTCACTTTCCACTGTGTTCTTAGCCTTTGTAGTGAAATTTTAACAATACAGAATTTTTATAATGATAAAGATGCACCATATATACAAAATTTTAAACTATTCACTCATAAATACAGAATGGTAAATTCATGATATGTTCTTTTGTTATTGTCTTCTTTTCCTTTGAAAATTCAAGTAGTGTTAAAATTTGGATCTATCCCATTGAGAAACCTATTAATCTTTGAGTAGTACATAAAATGGCTTATTAAAAGTCAAACACTCATTGTTGTTAACTCTTTTCACAACCACCACCAAACCTTGAACAATTCAGGTAATCACTCAGACTTGTAAAGGTTATTTAGATTTCAAGCTTTCAAGACTGAAAATGCTAAATTTTTTAAAATTTTGCATAATTTTTCCTCATTGAATCTGCTTTTGTTGTGATATATTTCTTAAAGAACGTTTTAGAGTAAATAAATCTGCATTTATTTACAAGGAGGCAGTTCCTCCTAGTGGGTGATTTCTCACTTTTTCTTTTAATTTTTTTTTTTAAGAGGTTTTAGCTCTAGGGTGCTTTCACTCACCAGAAAGACAGAGACAGAAAGCAAGAAATCACCCCCCGGGGGGATGGCCATGCCACAATCCCTTTCCCCCTCCATTCTTCTCTCGGGATCTTGGGCATGCACGCACACGGGTCCAGCACTCGAACCGTGGGTGACTACATGGGAGTCCAGTGACATAACCATTATGCCAACTGCTGGTCTCAATTTCTCACTTTTCCGCTCACTCTCTCTTTCTCCTTCTCTCTTCCTCTCTCTCTCCCTCTCCCTGTCTGCCTCTCCCCAGCTAGCACACACTCTCCATGGAAAAAAAAAATGTCTAAAAAGTAAAGGCTATGTCAGGAATGATTATGATGTAGCATGAGGGAAACAAGGTTAAGTGTGTCGAGACACCAAACACTGCTGTGACTCAAACTAAGGGAAACCCCATTCATGTGTTTCAAAGTAAAAAGATTTTGAGGAAGATTACAGTTAAATAAGAAAATGGACCAATATCCATAAAGCCTTTTTGATACTCTAAAATAAATGTATAGACAACTTCTCTAAAAGTCAGTATTTTGTGAATACAAAATAATTGGTGGCAGCTGCTATGGTTGATGTTTGGTTGTTGTAGGCCAAATCTTAGAAAGGGGGGCAAACCTTTAAAAACAAAACAAAATCTGGTACGAAAGAAAAATATACTCATAGCAGACTAAAACTAAAACTTCAGTGCAAGTTCTCTTTGATGAATTCTTAAAAAAATTATAAATACCATTGACTCTTGTTGAGCATGCCAATATACTTTTTCATAAGAAAAGTTGCTGTAAAAATGTGGAAGCCGGGACCAGCCCCATAGCCTAGTGTTTAAGGAAGTCAGAAACCCATGGCTGACTACAGTTTGAATCCCAGTTTCAGCAACTTGAAAAAACACACAATATTGAGAACAGCAGTAGGCATAATGGCTATGTTGGACTCCCATGTAGTCGACCATGGTTCGAGTCCCGGATCTAGTAGCTTAAACTCACACAGGGCACGTGTGCGTGTGTGCCCAAGATCCGGAGAGGAGAATGGAGGAGAAGGGATTGTGGAGTGGCCATCCCCTCCAGGGGGGTGATTTCTCGCTTCCTGTGTCTCTCTCTGTCTTTCTGGTGAGCACATGCACCCTATAGCTAAAACCTCTCCAAAAACAAAACAAAACACAAACAGAAAACAAACAACAACAACAAAAACTAGATGTATGTATGTGTGCCAAAACCCCAACAGGATGGAGACATGTAGAAAAAAGGTTTGGGGTATGACCGTACAAGTGGGGCGTGCTTTCCACCTCTCTCCGTCTATCTCTAATGAGTGCTGATGCCTTATGGGAATTCTTAAGAATGTACTCACCATGGGGAACTAAGCAGCTAGAATTTGTCACTAGTAGACCAAGCACATCAAATTCATCTAATGTTTGGAGTAATCTTTGAATCTCTTATTTAAAATTTTACAGTTTATAAATCACTCTCTTATACTTCATTCACATAAAAATCTAATGAAAGACAGGATGAAATTTTTTCTGCTATGCATCGTTTATAAAGGAAGCTGTAAAGGCTTGTGTGACTTGTCTGGTTTGACTGTTTTGAAGTGTGGGGTAGAGGGAAGTTAGATAGGCACTCACCTCTGTGTTTTAAGCTACTGCTCTTTCATCCTGTCATGCTGTAAAACTCAAAAGATAACAAGAGAGATCAAAGTATCTCTCTGCTGTCATATAGCAGAGCAGATCATGTCTATAAGCTGCCCGAAAAAGGCATGCAAAATCACTGTTTGCTAAGATAAGTGATTTTCTTAGCTGTTTCTGTTTCTACATTTTTCAGAGATAGAATCAAACCAGGTTAAATGTCAGTCACTTAAGAGTCAGAGACAGGAGAGAAAGAGAGAGAAAATTTATTTATTGAAGAGCAGAAAGTTTAGATCAGTAATTCTTTATGCAGACCAACATGTTACAAGGGGGCAGAGAATCATTATCTCAACTAAAGACTCATCTGCATCACTTAGGCTGTGCCCACACTGCTTCAGAAGTTTTCTCATGGGTAGCAAGTGGCTGATAGCATTTAGACATCCCATAAATATTTGTAGAATATATTTTTTGAGGAAGTAAAACTATTTTGGGGATGACGAACACGTTTTACGCATCTAGTATGATAGAGAGAGGCCAAACGGGTTGAGGATGATATGCATTGTCCAGGATTTATTAACAATATGTTTAGTATGCTGGAACAGTTTGTCAATAAATATTTGAATACACAACTAAAATCCAGAACTAGTTCCATTATCAAAATATCAAAGTGTTAGCTTAAGCTTCCTCCTATAAATGTTCGATTTAGGCTTGCCATTTGCATTGGAAGTACCGATTCTAAACATTTTCCCAATTACATTGTTAGTAATATGATGCAATGTCTCTCCCTGTTAATAACTATTGTTATTATACTTTTGTAGATTTTGATGTCAACAATAATTATAACTATTTTTTTACTTAAAAATAATAATTTGATAATTTTTTGAGAGATTTTTGCTATGGGGCGTGTGTGTGTGCTTGCCGAAAAGACAGAAAAAGAGAAACAGAAAATGAGGAATCACCCCCAAGGGGATGGCCATACCACAATCCCTTCCCCCTCCATTCTCTTCTTGAGATTTTGGGCATGCAAGCACATACACCCAGTGTGAGTTTTAAGCCTCTGGGTCTCAGAATTGAACTATGGTCAATTAAGTAGAGGAGGGGGTCCAGCAACCTAACCATTATATCATCTGCTGGTCCCAATAATATTTCCTCTTAAGTAAAAACCCAAACCCAAGATCTTTGCAATGAAATTACCCTCCTCCCTCATATACACACACGTATATACACTCATGCAAACATGTATTTTTCAATTTGTATATCTATCTTTAGTGTGCATGTGTGTATACTTCTGTATATGCATAATATGTTAAAAGTTAAATCATATAACAAGTCATTTGCACTCAGCACCTAGAAAGGAAACTAAAATAAGTACTTACTAACTAGTAAAGTTTTTATTTTTAAGTTAGAGATTTTTGCTATAGGGCACATATGCTTGCCAGAGAGGCAGAGAGAGAGAAAGAAAGCAAGCAAGAAATCACCCTCCAGGGGGAATAACCACACTGCAATCCCTTTTCCTCCAGTCTCCTCTTGGGATTTTGGGCAAGCTCTCACTGCACCCAGCCTGAGTTTCAAGTTGCAGGGTCTGGAAATCGAACCATGGTCAGCCATGTGAGAGTTCAGTGATGTAAACATTACGCCATCTGCTGATCTTAATAAAGTTATTTAACAAGAGGTTTTAGATTAGAAAGTAAAAGAAATTGGTTGAATTTTTACTCTTCTTGAATTAAAAATGGTACAACTTCTAAACTTTAGACTCTCAACTGTTTTGTATCATTGATTTTCAACTCAAAAGTTTAATATTTTTCATTTAAAATCCCCCCAAAAAAACAGGTTTTTTCTCTACTGTTTGTACATACCATCAATACTTAATATATACTGGTATAATCCTCACAAGCAAGGTAATTTTAAACTTTAGAAACCTAACTTATGTCTACAGGTCATAGTGCAATTTAAAAGATGGTATCATCACAGATCTGTTCTGAATGAATGCATGTTCTGGAAATTATTCAGCTAACAGGGGCCACAGTCAAAGGGAGTTTTTCAATGTTAGTCTCTGCATGAAAACCAAAATTAAGATGATCACTTCTGTATTAGCTTTACAGTGCACATCTCAAAGACTTTAGTTTAGCATAGCACCTTAAATTTCCTATGCACTTTCTGTTTGAATAAACCTCCTTTAGTCTCATCAGTGGTCTTCAAGTATAGATGCACAGCGTAATAAATTGGAAAGATTTTTTTTTCTTTTTTTAGAGAGATTTTTGCTATAGAGCACATGTGCTCACCAGAGACAGAGAGCAAGAAATCTCCGTGCCCCAGGGGGATGACCATTCTGCAATCCCTTCTCCTCCATTCTCCTTTTGGGATTTTGGGCATGCTCACACACAGACCCTATGTGAAGTGCAAGCCACTGAGTCTGGGACTCAAACTACAATGGACTAAATGAGAGTTCAATCACAACCATTATGCCATCTGCTGATCCCAAACTGGGAAGTTTTGTTTTGTTTTTTGTTTTTTAATTATTGATACCCAAGCTACATCCCAGATCAGTTAAGTCAGAACTGGGAAGGGAGGTGAACATTTACATTTTTTTTTGTTGTAAATTTTCCTACATGATGCCAATTATAAGCTTCCATGAGGTTATACTTAACCTTGGGTAATATTTGCATTTTGCTTTTTCTTCAGTAGTCCCCATCCTGCTTTAAAATAGCCATTTCTTCTAACCAAATAGCATACAGAGATGTCCCTCCTGTTCTTTTGCTAAGTTTTATTCTTTGAAATAGTGTGCTTCTGGTTTCCATAATCTGTATGTAAACCCCAGGTAATATACTCTTCCTTCCAAAACTGAATATATAGATATTTCTACTCTTTGATAGACTGGAAGAGATTAATCTTCCTATCTGAAACAACTGGCAAAAAAAAAAAAGAGAGAAAAACAGAATGTGGAAAATAGTAGCTTGGGGATATAAGTAATAGAACAACACAGCTTTGATTCCTGCAAGAAAACAAACAAACAGGTGAGTCTACTATTGCTTTAGTTCACTCCTGGCAAGAACATCCAGATATCACAGCAGGAAAGGAAACCAGAGCAGAATGTGGCAGATTCCTTGATTAGCCGAGACAAAGTTGCGACCTGGCACAGATTAAAGTGGCTTGACTTATAGGGCAAAGTACCAGAGAGGAGAAAGCTTCACAAAGAGATCATCTCCAGGCTCTTCAGTGAGAACTGACCACCTCATGCATATAACAAAGTCTCTAAGGCTGAGCTGAGGTTATAGAAAAATCCACCTGAGAGAAACAGGGAGGTAATCCTCAGAATTTAGACAAGGCCAATGTTCATGTTCTCACAGACAGAATGGAAAAAAATCTAAACACATGAGCATCAGATCAAGTAGTCAGCAATTATTGCCTCAATGGTCAAGTAAAAGTATTTGTAAACTAAACACTTCTTCAGTTCCATCCACTAAAGACAAAAGTGATTTCAAACAGATCTGACTGTAAGTAACATAACTATATATCAGAATAAAGCATGAATCCTTTACATATTTAAAAAAATCCAAAAAATCCAGTACCTAAGAAGTTAAATTCATGATGTCTGACATGTAAGCAAAAATTACCAGGCATGTGAAGAAGCTGGAAAATAAGGCCTATAACCAAGAGAAAAACTAAACAAATACAATAATCTTTGCCCTCTGATAACTTAAGGCTATTTGTTTTTCTTCAAAAAATCATCCATGCTAAGAAATGTGTTTATTTTTTGCCTAAAGGGTTGTCTCATTCTCACTCATGTCTTCTCAATGCAAACCATTTGTCAAGGTCCAGTTTAATCAGCACCTTTTTATATTAATTCTACTGTAAACATTTTCTCATATGATTCTATGATTAATGCTTGTCATGCTCTTACATTATTTCAAGCTTGTGCCTGCCTTACTTTGAGTCAAAACTTGTCACAGGAGAGTGTCATATACATTTTTGTTTTATTCTGTCACTTAGCACAGTGGTCAATACGTAGTGTTTAAACTTTTTCAGTGGCATAAATACACTGATGTTGATGCCTCCATCAATTCCTAATTGCTTATTGTTCATACTGTGTGTTGATATATTGAATATGCTGTCTCTTCTCCATTGTGTTCTCCTGAAATGACTAACAGTTTCTCTCTTCTCTCACCTATTAGTTAAAGCACACAGATTGAGCGCTCAGAACATTTTTACCCCAATGTATTTCACCTTTTTTTTTTTTTTTAACTATGTGGCCTTGAAAATTTAACTTTGTCTTTCTTTTTTTAAAAAAATCTTATTTACTTATTCTGTGAGTAAAGGAGACAGAAACAGAGACATACAGAGACAGAACCCCAACAAGATCCCCCAGTGTTGCAATTCACCATCAACCCTCAGCCAGCCCCAGATCATGGGGAAGCATGTTCCCAGGGTACTAAGGGAGGTCACATCAACAGGGAACCTTCCCATGTGAATTCCCTCACAGAACATCATTTCACTGCTGCTCCATTGTCTGGTCCCAAACTTTCTCTCTTCCTCATCTATACAATGTAAGTAAACACTGTGCTTTGCATATGCTTAAGTGTTAAAGAGGGTGCATATACCTGACAGAGTAGACACTGAATAAAGAATCCCTCCCATTTTGCTCTTCCTTTTCAGTTTAGTGGTAAAAAGTGAGCTGTTGAACAGTTCCTTTTAAGTTACTAATAGAAATCAATATCTTTGTTGATAAAAATGTCCAAACAATTCCCCTTCCAATGGAAGTATTTTCATGGAGGATAGCCTAAAAATTTACAAAATTCTTTTTTATTTACACTCAGTGAGTATCCTTTTCTGTGAATGTAATTCCATTATTTCACTTACAGTTTTCTCAGAAGTAGTGAATAAATTGTATTACACCTTTGTGATCTATTGGACTTTTGCTTTCTTCCAAGAATTCTGTTTCTCCATTTTCCCATAGCATCACTATAAAATTGCTCTAATAGGTTAATAATTATTAACTATCCTCAACAGGATATGCAAGGAAATTATCCTAATAATTTAGTTCATGTTTTTAAAAAATGCTTCACAGGTGGTTTTCATCACAGACTAGAATGTGCCATCCTTGTTAAATACCTAAAGACTTACTGTAAAATATTGGATTATTTTTCCACATCCTTTTTACATCATTAACATTTGGATAACATAGATGAAAGTTTTATTTCTCCTTTTCTGACAGAATTTGCTCTTAATAAATGGCTCCATATAGATAGTGCTTTTCTATATTTTACCTTAATACACAGTTTTCAAAACATTTTAAACATAACATGCAAATTAAATTACATGTTATGTATGTGAAGAGAGCATTTTTTCTTCATCAATAATGTAAGTGCTGTATAAAGCTTTAAGTGGATTTTGAATACCCCTAGCTGCCAGGAAATTTATAATCTGCTAGCAAGATGATTATACAGGGAAAATATCAAAATAGTAGTAAAAAACACATTGCTATTGAGGATTAGAACAAATAAAATTATATGCAGTTTGGGTTCAGGGAAAGCTATATTAAAGTACATTTGGGAGCCAGCAGGTGGCATGGTGATTAAGGCACTGGACTTCCATGTGGCTGATCATGGTTCAAGTTCCAGATCCAATGGTTTGAAACTCACACTGGGGGCATATGCATGTGTGCCTGTATGCCCAAAATCCCAAGAGAAGAATGGAGGAGAAGGGATTGTAGCATGGTCATCCCCTCAGGGGATGATTTCTCACGTTCTGTCTCTCTGGCAAGTGATCATGCCCTATAGTAAAAATCTCTCAAAAAAAATAAATAAATAAAGTACAACATTTGAGTTAGACCCGAGAGAATGAGGGAGATTTTGATTGATAAAATCTCAGCATAAGAGAAAAGGTTATAGAAACAGAAAAATGCTGGGCATATTTGGAAGAACATCTAAAAATATTTACTCTCTACAAAATATTGCTTACTTTCAAACAAGGTTGAAAATGCAATTAGGAATCTGAGAATGGAAATCCACTTAAAATTACATAAGAGTGTTAAGTTGCTAAAAACTGGGAAGTCGCAGGATTTTCTTTAGGTAGTTATTCTGAAGTCTTTTTTCTCACTTGTACAATGACAGGATTGAGTCATACAATTCATTTAATTGCATCATGACATTTCTGATGACCCAATAATTTTCGTTTTCTGGTCCTAAAGCCCTATGGCCACTCATGTAATTCTGAGAGAGGTTGAGCATCATTTCTAATATGTTCCTCTTAAAAGAAGATTATTTAGCAGGAAGAACATCATTATTGCATTAGTCACTATGTAATTATATATATATGTAAATATATATGGTTCTTAAAAAAATATATATATACACACACACACACACACATATATTTTTCCCCCCTTGCCCCAGACATCATGGTACTCCTCATGTCATAGCTACAGTCCATGTCTCCTTGACAGGTCACCCATGTGTTACTGAATAACCAATCCAGACAAACCACAAATGGGACTTTCCCTACAGCCAAGATCTGTGAGATTGTCTGGTACAAGAGTTCTTTTAGTAGGAATGATTTATATTAGGCCATCATATCTGCTTTCTATGGCATTTGAGTGGCTGACATATAGAGTCAATCATGCAACAGAAACTAGGAGACAGGGAGAAAAGGCAGTGGACAGAATCTAAGAGGCCGTATAGTCTATGAACAAGAAGTTGCAAAAACATAAAGCGAAGTAGGAGAGAGTAACATCGATATTTCATGTTGGCTCACTCAAATCCTCCCCCCACTCCGCCCTTTCTCTGCCAATTCTTTCTAGTTTGACTTAGAGTTACAAAGGATGGGAAGCTGCACGTAACATCTGAGTTTCCTGAAATGAGAGCTTTGCCTGAGGCAGCTTCTAGCATGAAAGGACATAATTTAAGTCCTGAAGGAAGAAACTGAGGCATGATCCTGGAGGAAGCAGGTTTTCCAGCAGGATCTCAGGACCACAGGCAGACAGTGCAGCCTCCTGTTTCAAAAGTTCCACTAGTTGTTCTAGGAGGATGGGAACAACTACTCCCTTCACGGTTTAGTTCCTTTCCATGCTTCTGCAAGGTTTCCTGAAGGTTTGACTTATATTTTACATCTTTCATGTCCCCCAAATCATCTCCTAAAAATCTCCTTCTGCTTAAACAGCCAATGTGTATCTGAGTGCTGAGCAATGCAGAGGGCAGAGAGTCAAAGTAGAAAGATAAGATGGGGGAAAATGAGAGGAAAGGAATCAAGGAGAAAAACAGAGAGGGAAGACATTTAGGGGACACATTAATGAAGGACTGTCGGATGATGGTAACATCTATAATATCTTCAACTGAACTGGTGTGAAGTGTATTCATGTTGGGTAACTCATTTTATAAGCTGCAGTGATGAACAATGATTAAATGTATAAAGTAAATTAGAATAATTACAAAAAGCTAACAAAGGAGTCCCCACTATGGTGGTATGCCCTGCTAACATGCTGCTGCACAGAGTCTGAGACCACTGGGAAGCCCAGGTTCAGTTCCTGCCCTAACCTAAGTAGGCTGGATAGGGTGGTGCACACCAATAACATAGCTTCGTGAGAAGCTAGAGCAGGAAAATCACAACATGATGAGACCTTGTAAAAAGTCTCTCTCTCTTGTATATACACACATACACACAGAAACTGAGTCACAAGAATAGGGTGATACATCTCTAAGGATTGCCCTGAATCAAGAATATAGGACCTCTGGGAACCAGCAGTTAGCGTAATGGCTATGTCGCTGGATTCCCACGTAGTCGACCGCGGTTCGTGTCCCGGACCCGGTGGCTTAAAACTCACGCCGGGTGCGTGTGCGTGCGTGCCCAAGATCCCGAGAGGAGAATGGAGGAGAAGGGATTGCGGCGTGACCACCCCCCCCGGGGGGTGATTTCTCACTTTCTGTCTCTATGTCTCTCTCTGTCTGTCTGGCGAGCGCACGCGCCCTACAGTGAAAATCTCTCCAAAAAAAAAAAAAAGAACATATGACCTCTGAGAATTTTTTCTGTTCTTCCCAACTAACCACCCATTCGATGAAGTAAATAACCACTTGCCAAGAAATCGATACTAGGAAGCAGCGTAGATGGCAGTCATTCCACAGAAAGGACACCAGGACTGTGGAAAGGGCCAGGAGAGACTTCTCATCCTGGAAGAAAAGCTCAGTGACTGAAGTTCATTTTCTGAAATCTCTTTGAAGGTAGATGATATACTCACAAGCCAGGGGTTGTTCTCCACTTACCCCTTAACCTACAAGAGCTGGACCCCCCCCGCCCCCCCGCCCTACGGTGGGCACTGCAGGGAGGGATGGAAAAGGGCTTTTGCACATAAGAGGAACAAAACCCTTGG
>NW_006159832.1:2216682-2218006 GCF_000334495.1 Tupaia belangeri chinensis | reverse complement strand
TCTTTCTAGAAAACAAAACTCAGAATCTGGGACAATCCAATCTGTTGTCTTATCCATAAGACATGATACTATTAGGGATGGGAATAAAAGATTTGGGGTTGATTGGTTTCTTTCTCCTATAAATAGAAATTGGAAGATGGTTGCTAAGGATCTACTTAATGTGCCTTGTTAGACAACACATGCATACACAAAAGAGTAGCAGACACCTTACACCACGCACGGCAGAATCTTGACTCCTCAGGGAACGCTCAGCCCTGAGTTAGTCTTAGATTAGAGCTTCTCAAAGGAAAGGAGGCAACCCTATTTGGAATGGCTTCATTGCATCACTGCTGTGATCACCTATCGAATGCTACCATGTCATTCCCCAAAAGGCCTTATACCTTTGCAACCACAGGAGCCAGGGCGAGCGATCACATGCTGAGTCTTAGGTAAGCCCAATGGCCAGCCCTTCCTGCTGCTTTCGGCTGACTTAAAACAGACTCTATGGTAGCCAGGAGTTTGGGCCAGTCTGGCATTCATTTGAATCACCAGATATGTGTGTTAAAACGGGATGCTGACCGAGACTTTCTGAGTATCTTAAACATTAAGAAATATTAAGAGAATTTGTAATTCTAACAAGTTCTCTAGTGATGCTGCTGCTACTGCTGGTGGGTGGACAATGGTCTGAGAACAACTGGCCAAAGATTATGAAAGATTGCAGTTAATCTTCATGCATTTCAGGAGATGTTACAAAGAATAGGAAGAAAGGTCTTTGGAAATATAGGAACTTGCTATTTTGGACATGGGAGATGATCTCAGGGTTATCGTCATGGTGAACTGGGTGCTGACATTTACAGAGGAGATGGAGAAATGGAAAATCAACTGGGAAGCTACTGCACGAGCAATGAAGAAGGTGGGTATGTTTGACTCAGGAAAGTGGCAAGGAGAATTCAAAATGGAGGGCCCAGGTGAGGTGTGAGAAAAATGAGACGTCAGATGTGAACAAAAAGAATAGTTAAAGTCAAAGCAATTCTAAAGTTCTCTGTCTGTACTACTGAGAAGGTAGTCAGAAACTACACAAAATACAGAATTAAAGGATTTGCTGAATCTTTGCTCAAAGATACAAGGGCAAGAACAGGTCTGCACACAGATGAAACATGCAGTTCTGGTGGTTTCAAGTGAGAACATGCTGTATGCTAGTCTAAGAACGTCATGGAAGATTAGCAGGTATGAGCAGGACTCAGAAAGAAATCACACAGAAGTCTGGCATCGAGTCCTCTGTGTAAATAGTTGAAGCGTTAGGAAAGAGTTCATTGCAGTGATCATGTGTCGGGAAAAGAAACAG
>NW_006159832.1:2180233-2216565 GCF_000334495.1 Tupaia belangeri chinensis | reverse complement strand
GTAGGGAAAAGAAACAGAAATGGATGTCATCACCTTAGGGAATGTCTACTTCTGAAGTCCAAGAGAAGTCAAAGAAAGAAGGAAACTGAGAAGAAAACAAGTAGAGCCAGATTAGAGAAGGTCAATGGTATGGACGCCATGAGAGGAGAAAATTTTCCAATGAAACATGGTACATAAGAACACAATCTTACAAAGGAAAAGCAGAACCCAGTGCCAATGTCTGTCATCACTGATAACCCGCACAAACACCACACAAGTTTCATGTGTTATGACATTGTATGTAATCTAGAATGACATATCTTTAAAGACGGTATACAATTTCGTCCTCAGTGTTCTTTAATGCAAATTCCCATTTCATAGTCATTTAAGTCATTTGTTCTTCAAATCTTTTTTTTCTCCCTTTTTGTCTCTTTCAAAAACAAATTTCAAAGAGAATAAAAATAGAGAGTTAAAAGAAAGGTTAATGAAAATGAAAAAACTCTGCTGACGTATTTCATTGTGCCAATTACAGAACACTCACACAATCAGTTAGATTGTTTGCAGCCTCCAGGTTGCTGCCTGTGGGTACCTAGTGATGAACCATTCTCTGTGCGCCTGCATTCGTTGTTGTGTGATGTGTCAGGCTTTTCAAACTTCAGTGTTAACTTTCCTGTGGTGTGTTCATCACTGTCATTCACTCCGCAAAGACGTCCCCAAGTCAGTAAGGGAAAACAAAAACCAAGAACTTTGCAGTGACTTTTCGGATGTGTTTTTGGTTTAGACAAAGGTATTCAAAGTACAAAGTAAACGGTTGCAAGAAACTTAGAGTTGAAAACAAATGTTAAATACATGAAGTGCTTTTTAATTACAAGACCAAATTCAAATTTGTTAAAATGCCTTCTACAAATACAAACTAAAGATTTGGTTTGAAAACTAAAACATTTTGTAAGAAACTTATCATTAGTCTTTACCTTTGATTCAATGTTCCTATTTTTATTTTGTCCTCCACATGATCTGAACTTTGTTCATTGTGATTTAAATAGTGAATCAAACACTTGTAACATTTATTGATAAACTGTATTCCCTTGGGACAACAGAACAACTACTGAGCAGAAGTATAGCTGTGGACTAGAAGAGGGAACTTCAGAGATTCACTGAAAATAGAAATAAAATTTTATTTTGGTGTGAAAAAATTGTGCAATTCATGTATTTTTTAAAAATAAGCATTTTTCCATGAAAGTTTTGAAGACTGCATGCTAGGATCTATACCATGTGATTGTTGACTTTTATTTGAATTATATTGAAGTGATTTTGCAGAGAGTTACTCTGCATTTATGCATGAAGAAATAGATACTAGAGATATTAAAAGCTTTATGAAAAGACAGAGACAGACAGACACACACACACTCTCTCTCTCTCAAAGACAATGACAGGAAAAGTGAGAAATAACCCCCTGAGGGCTAGCCACACCTCAATCCCTTCTCCATTCTCCTCCCAGGATCTTGGACAGAAACACACATGCCAAGCATGAGTTTCAAGCCACTAGGTCCAAGACTTGAACCTGGAGTTCAGTGGTATAACTGCTACGCCATCTGCTGGCTCCACTATACACTTCCTATGATCACACTCACTACAAAAATTCTTCTTTCGTAAAAGCAACTCCCTTCTTATCCGTGAGGTATCACCTCCTCACACCTCTGTTAAGTCAACTGTGACGTCTAAGATGTCTCCATTTTTATAAGCTCTGAATGAATGACATCTTTTCTACTTTCTACTTTTTTCAACAGTTCTGATTTCCTAATTTTTGTACACTTTTATTGTCACATAGAAGGATTGATTTACAAATATGTGAAGTTTGTTCCTGCATTTTTGTTATGTAAATCCAGATCTCTTTAGAAATATCTATAGCTTATTTGGCATTACCTTTTCCTCTTTGAATAGCATATCTCCATGTTCATCCTACTTGAAAGCGTTTTATAAAGTATGAGAAGGCTACAACTTTATTGTTGTTTTATCAGAAAAGAGTTACCTAGTTTAAGTTAGAAAGCTGACAAAGCATTCTCTTTAAAAGAAACTTAAAAATACCACTGTGGTTTTAGAAGTTTAAGCAATTCTTGCTAGGATAATTATAACTAAAGCTCATAAAAATGCCCTTATTACTTTTACTTTGTGCATATTCTGGAGCATTCCATTTCCATTTGCCTTTTTTTTTTTTTTTTGCAATGGATTCTCAAATTCAGCAGAATATCACTTTCCTCTGATATTTTTATATTCATTATTCTACTTGGGCTTCTGATATCAGTCTTCTTTTGTAAGTCAGGACTGTTGATCAAGGCCCTGGAGATTTTCCACAATAAATAAAAATTGTACAGCAGCTGAGCTCAGGCCTGTGTCAAGTTAAAAAACTGCATGGTTTCCAAACTTTTTTTTTTTTTTTTTTTGGTTTTTGCTACAGGGTGGGGTGCATGTGCTCACTTGAGCAGGGAGGGAAGGAGGGAGAGAAGAAGGGAGAGAAGAGGGGGACAAAGGGAAGGAAGGAAGGAAAGAAGGAAGGATGGAGAGAATCAAGGGAAGAGAGAGGAAGAGAGAAAAATCAACCCCAGGAGAGAACACCATGACTCAATTTGTTTTCCTCCAGTCTCCTCTTAGGATTTTGGCCATGCATGCACATGCACCTAGTGTGATTTTTTTTTTTCTTTTTTCTCTTTTTCTCTCTTTTTAAGAGGTTTTTGCCTTAGGATACATGCACTCACAGGGGAGAGAGATAAACACTGAGAAGGAAAGTGAGAAATCACCCCCCAGGAGGGATGCCACACTGTAACTCCTTCCCCTCCATTCTTCTTCCCAGATCTTGGGCACACATGCACATGCACCTGGCATGATTTTAAAGCCACCAGGTTGAAGAACTGAACTACAGTCAGTCATGTGGAAGTCCAGGGATATAAGCAGTATGCCTTCTGCTGGCCCTGCACCTGGTATGATTTTCAAGTCCCTGGATCTAGGACTTGAACTGTGCAGCCAGTTACATGAGATCCAGCGCATTACCTTCCACGCCATTTCATTTCCTTCTAGACATGTTTTATATTGAATTAATCATTCTCATCAAGCCCATAATGGTGAAGAATGGTAGAACATTTGCAATACAATTGTTGGCCTTGTTAGTTGCATAGAACACAAAAAGCAAACACACTAAAAATCGTTTGAAAGAAAAATTACTTAAAAACATTTAAAAATACTCATTTTTCAAATTTGCTGCTTATATATCAACATATTTCCAGTTAGTTTTTGACTATAGTAAATAGTATCCAAAGTATTCAACAAAAACAAGTGTAGCCAAATATAGTCACATGAGTCACAATTTCTTTATAATAAATATACCTGACCCAGCACAACCCACCATATCCTATCCTTCTCTAAAAACTAACATTGCATTTCAAACACACAAGGAGACATATTTAAGACTGTCATTTGAAAGGCTATCACAACCTGAATTTAAGTATGGTTTCTGTAATCATCTTGAATTTTGAAGGCCATGATTTTATATTTGATAAACCTACTAATATTTTGTACTGCTCTCCACAATGTTATTTGCCTAATGTTTCTACACTTTCATCAATTTTCTATAGGTCGAAGACACTCCAAACCAGTGTGTGCCTTATCTGCTTCCATGTCTTTCCAGGTAGCTTTTTCATACCTAGTATCATTTCCTTCTGCATCTACTGTTTGAAGTTGTGTTCAGCTTTTAGACAAAGCTCCTATCTCACCTTTCTAGATTCTTCGGTCAGCAGGAGTTCGGCTCTTTTCAGACAGCCTTTTCATATATGCCCAGTGCCTTACGCTGGATTAGTTTGTGCATATACTTATCTTTGTGACTAGATGCAAGTCGCGCACACACACAGAGCTCTCCGCTTTGTTAATCTGCCACAGCTCTTAGCATCTTGTCTTACATGCACTGCATACTGAGCAACTGTTTATTAATTTTTTTATAATTTCCCTTTCTGATTTTCCAGTCTGCAACTATGATAATGACAAAATGAAAATCAGTATTATTTTGTTTTAATTGACCAGAAGGCATATACATTTGCCACAGAGAAACCAAGTGAGAAAGCACCCCTGTGGAGGATGCTCACACCACGATCCCTTCTCCCCTATCTCTGCCTCAACGTGGGAATGTGGGACATCCACGGATATACACGCAGCATGTTTTTCAAGCTTCTGGGTCAGAGGTTCAAACCACAAGAGTGGCCATATGGGATCCAGCTGCCTTACCCATCACACCACGGGCTAACTCCTGAAAATTAATGTTCTTCTCACCCTAAGCTGTTATACTTCTAAAGTACCCTTTTCCCAATTCTATGTATGAGAAGGATGCATTAGAAAATCTTCCTCAAAAAAGCTGACGAGGTCATTGCAGCCCAGGTGAATTCCCGTGGTCGCCTATTCTGAGAGCGCTCCTCACTAGCCGGGAGCTCCGGGGAATCAGGCAGCAGAGTTTACATGCTCTGTGCTGCAGGCCTGAGGCTGCCCCTGCCACATGACCCCTGCCCTCGTCCAGTTATCTTTACACTTGTGGGAGGAGAACCTCTAGGAAATCAGTTTAAAGTGCTATGCAAATGCACTGTCTTAAAGAATAAGGATTATTTTTCAAGAGGCTTGTTTTAACCTGTAGTAGTTGTAAGGTTTCAAAGAGCTAAGTATTATAGCAGTTGTTTTTCAGAGTCTAAACGACATTCCAGTCTCAGCTTGTTGGCACAGTTAGTAGAAAACTGAACTGCAGTACTAGAGGCCACACAGCCAATTGTGGGTTCAGACCCTTGAGTTGGCTTGGAAACTTTCCAGGTGCATGTGTGTGTGTGCTTGGAGCCTGAGGAGCCAGAGGGCTGGAGCAAAGGGACGATAGCATGAGAAGACCCTGCTGAGGGTTCTTTGTTCCCTCTCTTTCACACGCACACCATACATACGCACAGACACTGTTACAAACAAAATAAAGACATTCCTGTTTTTAGTAGAGAGAACTTTGTCACATCTCTTGTTGTGTTTAGGTCTTAAATTTCAAACCTGTTTTAATGCTGTTTTATCTGATTGCCTATTGTGGAGGACAACAGGTAAGACTTAAATCCATAGCAGGAAAATGGCAGAGAAAGAGGCAAAATTGTGGTGGTGACTGTAGATCTCTCTTGTCATTAAAGCCTCAGTCATAATCAATAAAGCTAAAAGATAACTATCCCAAAGTCCCCAAGTTAGATGATTTCAATGCGCCTTGTTTTCCTAAAGCCTTCAAAGTGACCTTTCTAAATATTAACGAGCTCCAGTCATGTGCCAACTCTTCCCAGGAGATGCTTTTACATTTAGCTCCAAGCAAAGAATTATTACCCACTCCTTATAACACAATCCATTTGTTTTCTTTTCAAAATACATAACAGCTTAAGAATTTAATTGTTTGACATTTCTCCCCCCACAGATATACACTCATCTTTGAAAGTCTCGATGGCCATGGAATACAATTTACTGTCTTCCATTTTTATACATAAAAAAAAACACAAATGAAAATGCTAAGTAACTTACTCAAACCCACAAGGATAGACACTGATGCTTGAGGGTTTTGTGTTTTCTGATTTTTAGCCTTAGAAGTCTGGCTCCACAAAATCATCTATTTTTAATTCTGCCAAAGCACGTGCATAATTCTGCCCCAACGTTGTCATGCAAATATGAGTTGCTCGGGTAGCAGTGCGAACACAACTGTGGACAGCAGTAATCAGGTTTGTGCGTGAACAGGTGTGGGTGTCTTTCAATGCAAGTATTGGCCACTATTACCACAGCTCACTACCAAAATGCCAAAGGGCTGTCCTCCAAGGCTCTCTTCGAGGTACTGTTTTAGTTCTTTTCCATATTAGGATAACTAAATGACTACCAAAAAAAAAAAAAAAAAGAAAAGAAAAAGAAAAAAGCATTGCACTCAAATTAACTATTCCTACCATGCTGCAGGTGGATATTATGGATTCTTCCCAGGCACTGAGGTGAGAAATGAGAAGCTAAAAACAGAATTTTTATTGTCATCACAGTTGGACACAGAAAAAGTGGGGGAACATCTCTTTTCTTTTTTCTCCCCAGCAATACCTTTTTGCCATCATACAGCACATGAGTCCACTCACATGCCAGCACATACATCGTCCCGTGCAGATATTCAGACACATAGACATACAGCGCTTCTTACTTAGTCTGCTATTTGGCTACCTTGGAGAATACTCACTTATATGTACATGAAATATTAAATGCTGTTTCAGTTGAAATATTACTCAGATACAAGTATGACTCCGTGCTGAATGTTCAAGATCCAAATTCGATTCTATATGCAGAAGGGGAAAGGTTTCAGGGCCATCTTACTTATATATGATCAAATGATTTTTTTTCTAACTAGCTACACAAAGGGATATTTTTTGAGGATGACAACAGGATGACTTAAAGAATACTTTACTATCGCTTCTTCATAAGAATCTAAAAAAAAAAAAAACCTCTAAGTTTTTGTGCCTACGGTTTGAAGGTGTGTGCAATACGAAAGAGCCTAGCAACAAAGTGTTTCTCATTCCACACACAGCAACCATTTAAATGTCAAGAGCATTTTGTAAAAATCCTTTTTTCAGGCTAGAACTATGTTTAGAAGATTTGAAAATAGCAGGTGAAATCCAATAACACGTGACTGAAAATAAGAACTGCTCCAGAAAATCCTCCACAGGTGGGATGCCGTCTTTCCCACGTTTCTGAATACAATAGAAGTCACAGCCTCCCCGGTGATTCTGGCCACCACAGCGTCAAAGCCAGGCTGAAAGCTACACCCGCATTTGGAAGGAGTTCCTCACATTTTTTTTTGAACATATAGGAAAGTGAATGCATAACAATGTGGAGTAGTTACCTATGTAGGGTACAGTCACAGGCTTCCTGAGCTTAGATTTCTGTCCCAACTGCCTGTGCTTGAGGAATGTAACTAATCTCCCTAAACTTCAGTTTTCTTGTCTGGGAAATTAAGCTAGCATCATCTTTAACTCATGGTGATAGTAACTTCACAAAGCGCTTGAATACTGAAATAATTAGAGGACACACACATAGTGTGCATGAAACACACTGTAGGTTATTGCTACTATTGCTGTTTGGTTACAAATATATTTAAGGGCATTGACCTAAATTTAAATGTAGTGACATTTAAATGTACTGATGTATACATGGTTTTCTATGGTGCCATTTAATGAGAAATAATTCTAGAAAAGATTACTAAAAATGGGAGCGTTCAAGACCTAGTCTGTTGGCTTTTATGCATAGGTGATCTTGCCCTAGAGGTAACCTCTAGAAACCCATTACCTGAGTGTAAATCTTATCTACTCCTTAGTACTTGTAAGTGTCCTCATCTGTAAAATGGAAATTCTGACAGGATATCTCTCATATCATCAAATAATGCAGTTTATAGAAATAAGGTGCTTAGAGCTATGCTTTACACTTAGTGCTGAGAAAGATTTTATTATTGATATTATGATTTCCTAATTATAATATATATTCCCTAATCAATTATTATTTCCTAATCATATCATATAATATCATACAATCTTGACTGGCATTTGTCATTTTATTGATTACAGTATTGATTGCATTAACATTTATGTATTGATATTCCCTGTGCACTTTATCCTTTGTCTGGCTAACTCAACACATACAAAGGGGTTTCAAAAAGTCCACAGAAATAAAACTAAAGTTTAAGTCTATTTTAGCTCAAGAAATTCTAAATCCACACAGTTTAAATAACACACATTTTCCGGGTGCCAGTAGTTGGCATAATGGCTATGTCACTGGACTTTTCTGCAGTCGACCACAGTTTGAGTCCTGGACCTGTTGGCTTAAACTCATGCCTGGCGCATGTACGTGCATGCATGCCCAAGATTCCGAGAGGAGAATGGAAGAGAAGGGATTGCAGTGTGGCCATTCCACCTGGGAGGGGGTGATTTCTCACTTTTTGTTCCTCTTTCTGGCGAGTGCACACACCCTATAGCAAAAATCTCTTAAAAAAAAAAAAAAACAAAACAAACAAACATGCTTTCCATGAAGTTTCTAAAGATACTGCCTACCTCTCTCAGGCATCTTATCTCTGACACCTCCTCTTTACTCTCATATTAGAGTATATGTCTTCATTACATATACATTTTTTTCTATTCTGTTAATGTCTTAAACACTACCCTGTAAAATTACACTCATGATTTTCACATGCTCTGGTTAACTCAGTGCAAAACATATGAATGTAACTGGGCATCATCTCAAGATCCTTTAGTATCTTGCTTAAATTCAGAAAATAGAGGGTATTTTATTTCAGAGGCTTTATCTTGAAGCCCAGATAACCTCTGTGCAAAGGCACACTGTGAGGGAAGAATAGCAACTGAACCATTAACAGCAAAACTGTGCCCGACAAGTATGACCCATGGCCATACCTGATGAAGCAACTCTAACATGGCTCAGGTTTGACCTCTGTGCTATGCATGGAGGTTTGTGCCTGGTCAGGAAAACGTGGACATATTTATATGGTATCTGGCCCAGACTCAATAAATGTATCCGATTGGCTGTCATTATGTGCAGTTTTCTAGAAGGCTTCAAGTATCATGGCAAAACAAGCATTCATTCTGAAGTGGGAAACACCCCCTCTCCCCAACACCAGGCACACTGGCTAGGAAGCATGAAGAGTAAGTCTGTGTGCATACTTTGCTTCACTGCTCTTGCTCCCGTGCCATAGACCACCCCAAGACAAAATGCAACATGAGGCTGTTTGTGCCTTGTAGGTCCAATTACTCCCCAAGCAACTGTGTGACTGTCCTCACGGGGTGAAATTCTACTAACATGGGGACATTGCAGGCTCAGAGGCAGGCTCTGCACATGAGTAACTGGAGTTTGGGATCAGCCTGTGGTGAGAGTTATTCCGATAGTAAACTCTATGTTAAGAGCATATATGAGACAGGCAAGCAGATGCATAGCCACTGCATCACTGGACTCACACATGGTGGACCGCAGTTTGAATCCTGGACCTGGTGGATTGAAACTCACACTGGGTACGTGAGCATGCATGCCCACAATCCCAGGAGGAGAGTGGAAGAGAAGGGACTGCAACATGACCATCACCCTGGGGAATGAGTTCTCACTTTCCTTTTCACTGTCTCTGTCTCTGGCCAGCTCATGTGCCTTAAGGCAAAAAAAAAAAAAAAAAAAGAAAGAAAAAGAAAAAAAGAAAGAAAAAGCATATATGGTAACAAAATTACCTAATTTCCACAATAAAATAATCACAATATAGACACGTTCTAGAATGATGTTGATCAAAACCCCACAATTTGCTATGCTCTCTTCCAAGTACAGCTAACTATCCAGCCTGCCTAAATGTGCAATTATAAACTGAATTTTGATGACGCCTTGTGTCCCACGCTATTTCACCTCTCGAGAGGCTGTCAGGGCTTATGGCCACACACAGGAGAGCTACCACAGAATCGGGCATGCTCAGTACCATGTGTATTCCCACTCAATGGCCACCTTGTTTTGAGCAGCTTCTCCTCTCAGGGGTGACTTACAATCTTTACCCATAAAGTAAAAATTTCCAGTTCCTGGGCAAACTTAACAATCATGGCAACTAAATGCTTATTTTCTCCTTGGCATTTTCTCTGCACCAAGACCAAAGCTTCTCTCAGTTACCACAGTAACTGACGATCGCTGCACGTTCCTAGCTAACTCATTTTTGTCCTTTTTTCGATCAATAGACCATTTAGTTTCAGAATGCTTTTCTATTTTACTCTCCTGTTTGAAACCTAGATTCTTTTGCAGACAGAAAAAAAAAAAAAAAAAAAAAACCTCTAATGGGATCTTAGTCTTTCATTTACTTAAATGTACATTTCAAGTACAATTAATGCTCAGATCATAACTTTTTATTTTTAAAGTTTTTGCCTTTGGGCGTATGAGCTAGCCAGAGAGGGAGGAGAGGGGGAAAGAGAAGGAGAGAAAGGGGAGGAGGAGGGGAGAGGGAGGGGGGGTGGGGGAAACAGGGAGACAGAGAGAAAGGGGAAAGGGAGAAAGTTCAAAATTGAGAGTTAATATTCTATTCCAAAGCTTGGTAGTGGAAGATTACAAAGGGATTATATACTAATGTTAGAGGTTATATCAGAAATATGCATATATATATATATAAATATAAACACACACACTCATATATGTGTGTGTATGAAACAATTCTTTCACACTTCTAAGAACTGGCATAATTGCACTACTTAATAATATTTCATAATTGAATAAATGCAGTATTTGATGGTTGGTTATATTTTAACTTCCACTAAGTATATTCTGCAGTCTTCTTAAAGAGGAATACATAAACTCATGTTTGCAAATTTCATGACAGCTCACACCCTTGTGGACAAATCAAGGATTCACCAGGACCATATAAGTAGAGACCTTGGACACTTACACTACACTAACTCTAGGGCAAACCACCTGCTAGGCATTTCATTGTATGTCTTCAATGTTCTTTGGCTTCTTCTAGTTTATTCAATCTTCATAACTGATTTCAGAGTTTGATAAGACATTTTCTATTCTTAGTGAAATCAATGTCAGTTAAATAAAGTTTAAATTAGGTCTATCAATTTGACTGCCGTAGAGTATGCAAAAGGAAGCAAAAACAGAACCAGCAATTGCATTTTCCTACATTCAGATATATCCCTTAAGTGGGACTTCCTCCAAATCTACAATCAAATATTAAATCTTCTGAAACAAAAAATGAATCATATGTATGTTATTTTATGTTCAAATGGATCTTTCATTGATTTTAGTATTTTTTGTCCCCTTCAGGGAATTACTAGAAATTTTAGATCTGTAGAAAAATGTGAAGTGTGGTAAATAAATTTGAAGTAACAGGAAGCACATCTGTACATAGTTCTGGGCATATAGTAGATGCTCAAAAATGCTTTAAGATTGCATAAAAAGAAAGAATGAGCTCACTCAATGTAGAGTCAGAGTCTATCAGGAACTACTCGTTGGGTGGTGATGGCCTGGGTGCTAAGTCTAGACCAAAGAGCTCATCTCTGAGGCAGAAAAGCATTCTAACTACAAATGTTATCAGCTACGGAAATGAATTTTTGAGCTCTGGCTTTATCTCCTTCAAGGGAGATCAGCAAGTATACCACAGGCAAGACTCTATAGGAAATAATTTAGTTATGATCTTGCCTAGAGACAAAAGTAGCGAGTTGATAACTACTTCAAACCCTTTCAGTTCTTACCATTTTGTGATTTAAATTCACAAGCTACACTGGCAGACTCATCAGCTGGTCAAATAATGAATCTATTTTTTATCTTGTCATGCCCTGTGCTAATCTAAGTCCAGGCTCTCTTTCATGTAAATGAGAGCCTGGTGTTTGAATCAGCTGTACAAAGCAGCAGTGAAATGAGATACTGGAGCTGAGTGACAAAGTGTTTAAATTTATAAGGCTTCAATTTTAGGCCTCCATTTCTAAAGACTACAGAATATTTCATAAATAACTTTGTGTTGTTTACTTCGTAGTACTTAGAAGAGGTGGAGGATTGTAGCCAGTGATGATCTGTCCATATAGGGAGACATTCCTCCGAGTTTTTAAATATGTTGTGTTAGGATGGAAATACAGCCGCCAGGTTTAAGTAAGAGCAAAAAATGAGACGTGATGGTACAAGTGGTAGAGAAAATAAGAAACTGGGAGAGAATGAACATGGTAAATGCAAGAGTCCAGTTTTCTGATCAGAGTATCTCATATTCTACAAATCAAATTATGTCCTGAACTTTAAGATAGATCAAATGAAATGAGAACCATACTCACTTAAGTGATTTGTGTGATCCCCAAAGGGGAAAATATACAGTTACACAGGAGAAACAAAGATTTTTCTGAGTTCTTTGCAAGGGCAGAAATTTCCCAAGGGACGTTTCAATGAGAATTACTAAGTAGTTGCTATAGTAACATCTTTTTAGCTTCTTACTAACATCTTTACGGCTTCTCTGTGATTGTCAGAGATGGTAGATACGCACGTTTTACAACATGCTAATATTTCATTATTAATGCGCCCCTTGGTATACTCCAGTATATTCTTCAGATTACTTCATTACGTGTCTGCTTGGCTCCTTGGCAGAGTGAGAGTGGCCAAGGAAGAGTAATTTGAGGAACTCAGCATGGTTGTTTTTGTCTAGGTCACACTTGGACAACTTTGCCACTGATTCATTCAACGTACTTTAGATAATTCTCAACCGTGACACTAGAGACTCAACCAGGAAAAATTCATAATCTCCAGAGAAACTCATAGTTCTTTTTCCTAAGGGATGTGTAGTTTAATTGAAATCATTTATTGTTTAGTCAATGGTCTAAAGCAAACTCATGTCAAGATTCTTCCTTTTACATCCGTTCTTACAGGGCATCATAGTCCATAAACCTCATTTCAACCCATTTAAGAGTTTGAATGGGGCTGCTGCAAAAATACAGCTGACTTGTTGTAAGGAAAAGTGACAAACCTATTATGCCTCATTGAGAAGGAAATTGGAGAGAGTATAACAAACTCCTTTTACTAGGAGTGTCATTGGGTTATTTGGGATCAGAAAAGAAATATGAAATAAATACAGCATATGAAATGAGAGCTCTGCAAACAGAAAGATTAACAAAATCTCTAAGATTAGTAAGTACTGTAGAAGGTAGAGTGTGTTAGCAGTGTCAGTCCTAAAACCTAGGATATATATTTACAGTAATAACTGTGTCTTATATGTAGAAAGTTGACTTTTCTACTTATCCACTTCTAAAAGCTCAGTGATTTGGTTGATAATTAAACTGCATTATTTTTGATATTAACCATTAACACATATTATCTACAATTCAAAGGGGAAATCAAGTGGAGAGATTTCTAGGTTTGAGAGAATCTAGTCTGTACTTTGAGGGTTTATTTCAAGCTAATGGATTTCAAAATGGTCATAATCATTCTATTTTTTAGAAAATTATATATTCAATTTTAAAATCCATACTCTAAAGCAACTAAAAGGTAAAATTTGGGAAGGAAATGTAAGAGAATGCAGACATCTCATTTCCAATACATCGTTGCCTAGGTAACAAAGCCTATCTAAGCATTTTGAATTGGTAGGCGTTGATCATCTATATTTGGGGATTCAAATCTGCGATGAAGGCAAGTTTCCATGGTGCTGGCAATTATATAACTGTTTTCCAGTATTTTTTAGAAGGAAGTTGTATGTCATATGGGCATATTTCAGGCTCAAATATATTAATCAATCAATCATATCACTAGGTGAAAGCCTTTCATATTCAATTCTAAGATTCATATTTGCTATTATAAGAAATAATTTAGTGCAGAAGGCTCTGAACTCAAAATGTAGGAGAAATGATTGAATAAAAGAAAAGGTCATTATGGTTGAGGAGTCACATTGTCTTTGATCATAGACTAATCCAAATATCAGGAATTTAAGCCTCTCTAGGGAACAAACTTAGGAAAACACATTTTTCCCCCTGCTGTATGATTAAAAAGAATTGCTGACTTCTGTGGTACTTTATTTGCCCAGCAAGTTTAACGCATAGAAACATATTTCTGAATTTGCCATGAGTTCTAAAAACATCTTTCAATAAAGCAATGCAACATGGTTAAGTGGAAACATAAGGATTAGTCAACACGGCATCTAACCTAACTAGAGTTAGGGATTAAGGGTGGGTTCATAATGTTCAAGAATATTCTGGAGATTGAGGTTGTGCCCGAAGATCTGTTGAGTTGATTTAGTAAGTGTTCGTCTGCTGAACTACCAAAGAGTTTCTTATCCAGTAGTCATAGCTGATGTTAATCTATTACTCTCCAATCTCCAACTTTCTGCTTGTTCATTATCTACTTAGTATTTGTACCAAGTACTGTCTGAATGGACTAACGGGTCACCATGGCTTCACAGGCAGAACCGGCCCTATTTCCACCATAGTCATTGCCTGAATTGCTTTCAAAATATTCTGAGTATCATAGAGATCCTGCAAATTTGAGCAGAGGAAGCTCTCTGTCCTTTCTTTCTTTTTAAATTTTGGTATCAAACATGTGAGTTTGCCAGAGACAGAGAGGGAAAGTGAAAAAGCAATCCCCAAAGGGGCATGGCCATGCCACAATCCTTTCTCCTCTATTCTCTTCTTGGGATTTTGGGCATGCATGCCCACATGCCCAGGGTGTTTTTTAAGTCTCCAGGTCAGGACTCAAACTGTGTGGTTGGCCATGTGGAATCCAGATGCCTTAACTGCCAAGCTACTGACTGGCCTTCTATAAGTTTCTATAGTAACTTCACCAATTATGACAACCAAGAATATGAACTAAGATAGTTTACTATGCTACGCCCTCCTTACTCCCTTTTACAAACCTAAGGGTTGATCGTGTGTGTGTGTGTGTGTGTGTATGTGTGTGCACATGTGTGTATGTGTGGTAACATCTAAGCAACAAGCCAAACGTCAAAAAAAGTGTACATTACATGTCCAATAGTTTACTACACCCACAGAAAAATGTATTCATCCTGTAACTGTTATACATGTATAGTTTATATGATACATGTATAAAAACTGGTAAATATTTTCTGAAATGTCACAAACTATTCTGGCTAACAAAACAGCAGATAATAAACTGCTGGCAAGTGAAACTTGTATGAAAAAGCACAGAGTTAACCAGCAGGCATAGGTTGAAGTCTGAGTGCAGATATTCTCCTGCTGTTCAATGCCTGACAAATCGATGATCTACTCAAGTGTCCACTTTCACATAAGGTTATTGAGGAAAATAAAATGAAAAAATAACGTTCATGCAGACACTCATTGCATGTCAAACTCAAAATAAATTCCTGCCCAACAATGACTTCCCAGTGGGGGGAGAGGTTAGCGGGAGAGACTGGCCCACTGTTGGCAGGTTTGCAAATGGATGGGAGAAAAGCACGTAATAAAGGACTCAGAGGAAGATTTTTTTTTTCCTAGTAAAACAATGCAGAAAGAGCAGGAAGTGAACTGCCTTCGATATATAAGGCTGTATACCAGGCACAGTGATATACACAGGGCAAAGTAAAAAGGTTTGTTTTCGCTTCCTTTTATAAAAGTTTGGGACATGCTGTCTAGTGAGCTACAGGTTTCAGACTGACAGGCAAATGTCAAGTAGACGTTTCCAAGCTGCAGGGTTGATTAGAATGCCCAGCATCCACACCACTCCCCTATGTCATAATAGTCAACATTCCAATGTTTGAAGTTGCTCCCAACATCACATGGAATCTCAATGTCCAGCAGATGCTTGTTTGTTTTTTAACTCTCAAACTCTCCAGCACATGAAACCACATGCTACATGAAAGGGATACAGGAGGAACAGCAGATGGTGTAATGGTTACTTCACTGGACTCTCACATGGTTGACCCAAATTGGAGTCCAGACCTGGTAGCTTAAACTCACACTGCCTGGAGGACCAGCAGATGGTGTAATGGTTATGTCGCTGTACTCCCATGCAGTCAACAGCGGTCAAAGTCCTGGACCCAGAGGCTTAAAACTCATGCCAGGGTCATGTGCATACATGACCAAGATCCCAAGAGAATGATGAAGAGATTGCGGTGTGGCCATCCTCACTGGGGTGGAGGGGGTGATTTCTCACCATCACTCTGTTTCTCTCTGTCTCCCCAGTGAGCACATACACCCTATAGCAAAAATATATTAAATAAATAAAAGCAGTAATACATGTCATGAAACAGTTCAATTTGCTTTGTCCAAGCATTAAAAACACACCATTTTAGTCGCCACAATAGAAACAGAACGAATGGTGGCTACCAGGAGCTGGTACCAAGTTTTGGCTATAAAATAAGTTCTGGAGACTTAATTTGGAACAATGACTATAGTTCACAACACTTGTATTTACTCGAGATGTGCTAAGCAGTTCACCTTAAGTGTTCTAACTACACACACAAAAGTAAACATGTAGAATAATGGATATGTTAACTTGTGGTGGCAGGTATTTTCCAATGCACACCAAACACCATTGTACACCTCAGATACATTCCATCTAATTTGTTAAATATGCCTCAGTAAAGAGGCTGGGAAACAAACACGTTTTTATCTAATAAAACTAAAGCAAGAAGTAAACCAGAGTATGAGATGATCTCCAACAGAACATTAGCTTTCCCTCTCTCCATACACCCCCCTCCAGCCCATGCATGGCAGGCTTCTCGGGAGGATGTTTTTCTGCTAATCCCATGTAGTCTATGAATGGAGGGACTGAGCAAGCCCCACGGGATGAGGCAGAGATGGTGAGAATTAACAAAAAGTGACTCGGTTCCAATGTTCTTAGGAATGAAGTCAGTGGGTACCAGACTTTTCAGAAGGCTGGTATGCACAAAAGTATGCAGAACTTCGGACCAGCAGTTGATGTAATGGCTATGTTGCTGGACTCCCATGTAGTCACCTTTGGTTCAAGTCCTGGACCCAGTGGCCTAAACTCCGGGTGCATGTGCGTGCATGCCCAAAAACCCGAGAGGAGAATGGAAGAGAAGTGACTGTGGTGTGGCCATCCCCACTGGGGGTGATTTCTTGCTTTCTGTCTTTCTGGCGAGCGCACGTGCCCTATAGCAAAATGCTCTAAAATTTTATATATACTTATCTAAATTAGACTAGCTGGTGGTTACCAATAGCAAGGTGCCAGATAGAAGTTATATTAGCTGAAAAAACTAAGTATGTTTTTAAGGTGTCAGCAGGTGGCATGGTGGTTAAGGCGCTGGGTCTCCCACATGGTCAACTGTGCTTCAACTCTTGGACCTGGTGGCTTGAAAAATCACACAGTATACATGTGTGCGTGCCCAAAATTCTAGGAGGAGAGTGGAATTTTCTGTCTCTCTGGTGAGGACACACATCCTATGGCAAAATCTTAAAAATAAAAAAAATAAAAAATAAAACTTTTTTTTCCCAAGTTATCTGAGTGAGAGATTCTCCATTTTTATTTTACCTTCTATTTTAAAACAAAAATGTGTTTATTCTGTTTTAAATTATAGTCATTTAGTACTAGAATTATACAGGGATAGACATCATTTTTTATTTTCTTTATCACAAAGTTATAATTACAATATTCCTTCACTTCTCCATCCTGTCATGATTTGGGACATACATGCTCACATGTCCACTGTGGTTCTCAAGTCACTGGAACTGGGATTCAAACTGCAGTCAGCCATGTGGGATCCAGCTCCCCCACACAGCACTTAACCATTGCATGGCAGGGTCAGCCCTTATTTTGTCCTCCTTTCTATGAAATTAGTGCCTCCAAATTAATAGACAAAGGAAAGTGACATAAAACAGGCTATAATTTCATGATAAACTTGCCTTCTCGTTTTGTTGAAATTCTCTTCATCTGGGACGCATGACTCCAAGCAAATTACTCTAAAAATGTATTTTAGAGCATAAATTATGGGGCCAGTAAGCAATACAGTGGTTAAGGCACTGGACTCCCACATGGCTGATCATGGTTTGAGTCCCAGACCTAGCAGCTTGACTATCACACTGGGTATGTGTGCATGTAATTTAAAATCTCAGAAGAATGGAGAAGAATAGAGAAGAGGAGATTATTTGGTAAAATCTTATTTTCTCTTTTACTATCTCTCTCTGGAAAGCACACATGCCCTGGCAAAATCCTTTAAAAAAAAAAAAAAGAATAAACCATAAATTGTGAAAATGGCATGTCATTGAAAACATGAAAAGTATGTTACTCTTAGTCTTATTTTCTTCATATGAGCATTGTCATTATTTCAGTATGAATATAAATTCTACCCAAGGACTCCTGTGTCGTTATTTATAGAGGAAAAGGGAGAACTTTATTAAATAAATTAAAAAAATGAACCATCATTCAATTTCTTCTCTCTATTTGATGATACTACTTAGGAGATAGAGATGCAGAGGGTTTTGTTTTCTGAACTGGTGGGTACACCTTCCTCAAACAACTCTGGTGCTTTTTTTCCATTCATTCAGAAACCTCGGATATGACACAGGAACCATGTCTGGATAGTGAGGTTCCAGTTGGACTTCCATGGGTATTATGGGTTAAAAGATAATCAGAAGTTGCAACCCAAGGTCTCAATATCCTAAAAATAAATATTCTACTGATCTGACTTTAAACAATATTTGATAAACTATTTTCTAAAAAGGCTGTTTATAAATTGTTTTTTTAAAATCGACCCCTCCACGATCAGGAACTATATCTACAGACCCTGCTTATTTATTTACTTATTTATTTTACTGCTTAAGAGATATTTTTATAATAATTTTCTTCAAGTAGGTTATGGAAAAAGAACAACAACATTTAGTTTAGGGCTATGAAATAAAGCAAAAGAACTAAACTACTTAGAAACTTAGGCCTCATTTATCAATGTCTGGGAAACAGTGAGGAGCTTGATCTAGATGGTTCTGAAGTCCATTTTCATGCTAATGTTTTAAGGTTAAATGCCATTAAACTCTTTCCATTTTTCTCATTTTGGTGGAAAAATGATTGGATTTTTATACATAGAAATCAATTAATATCTATTCACTCTTACTTCCTGATAAGAATTACAATAGAGCACTTCGAAGGTTTCAGACACTTTACCAAGTGCTTTATATGAAATGAATTAAACAGGTAGTTATCTCTAAATATCCGATGCCTAACAGCCAATAGTGTGATTAATAGCTAGGTGAGTGTGCGCACACACACGTGCATGCACACATTTGAACAATGATAATAGAAAAGTTGCCTCCACGAATTATTTCAGAGATAATTATAAGACACATTGCAAAATCTCTCCTTAACTATGTGTATGCTGTTTTTAACCACACTCTAATTTTTTTTGAAAAATGTTTCATTGCAATTCCGGGTAAAGGATCCTATGTCAGAACCATGCAAACATTCTACCTAATATATAGAAAATTATATAGTTACCCTTCTCAGAAAAATACAGGGTGAGGGGTGACCAATCTTTACATATGGGAGGCACAATGTAGTGTCCTGTAAATTATTTTTCCTTTAGCTTGTGAAGTTTTTCAGGTCTAATATCTAATTGAACAAAATGAAATTCTGATTAAATACTTAAAACACTTTATCAAATGCTGATACTAGAGAAGTGTTTAAGAGCCAGGTAAACCTAATGGTCTGATTGTGTTTCAGCTATCATGTGAAGCAAAGAGAAGGAAAGCTTTTGATTTTCAGATATTTTAATCAAACATACTAGAAAATGAGTATGAAATAAAGATTAAAAGACTACCTTGCAGGGAACCAGCAGTTAGCGTAATGGCTATGTCGCTGGACTCCCACGTAGTCGACCGTGGTTCGCGTCCTGGACCCGGTGGCTTAAAACTCACGCCGGGCGCGTGTGCGTGCGTGCCCAAGATCCCGAGAGGAGAATGGAGGAGAAGGGATTGCGGCGTGACCATCCCCCCTGGGGGGCGATTTCTCGCTTTCTGTCTCTATGTCTTTGTCTGTCTGGCGAGCGCACGCGCCCTATAGCGAAAACCTCTCAAAAAACAAAAAAAAAAAGGCTACCTTGCATAAGATACAAAAGTACAAATCAGGTTGGATTCAGAAATGGGTATGGCCCCTGGTCCCTTCCACTCAGCATGCCATTATGGCTCTTTTCTCACTGGGGTGTGTCTTTGAAGAAGGTACTCCCCACTTCAATACCTCACTGACTACCACGGGGAAACGAGTATGAAGGCTTGCCCTGCCTGGGTAGAAGGACAGGAAGAACTAATGCGGAGGGTATCATCAAGGGTATCCACAGCTTTCCTCGGTTCTCTTCAATATGTTCCCTCAGACCCATCCCTTGTTACTCAGCCGTACACATATCCCCTGGTGAAAGACCAAGACGTCCCAGGGCACACACCAGAGAAAACAGAAGTTTAGTGTCTGAAAACCACTCCCCACCCTTGAAGGTCTCCTCTGAGGAACATCCATCTAGATCTCTGTGCTGAGCACTTTCCAAGGGAAATGAGTCACTGAATTTCCTAGAAGAGGGAGTGAGGAAGTGAGAATAAATACCTTCTCCTCCACCTGGAGGAAGCCCCAGTGCCACCTTGTAGTTCAGGGAAGGAACTGAGCACGCTTCGAAGAAAAAAAATAAATAAATAACACCTGATGAACTCAGGATCTTAAAAAATAAGTCATCTGGGGCCAGCAAGTGGCATTGTGGTTAAGGCACTAGATCCTCATATGGTCCGCTGTGGTTCAAGTCCCAGTCTCAGAAGTTTGAAAACTCATGCTTTGTGCACGTGCATGCATGCCCAAAATCCCAAGAGAAGAATAGTGGAGAAGGGATTTCAGCATAGTCACCACCCCTATGGACGCTGATTTCTTGCTTTCTGTCTTTGCCTCCCTCCCTCTCTCTCGCTCTCTCTCCAGTGTCCAAACACCTGGTCTGTGAAGCTTTTTCTGTCCTACTTTCAACCAGTGGAGCTTGGTGCGGTTAATAAGTAAACCTCATTCTTGGCGTATGCCGCAGTCATGGGGTTATTATTTTTTTTCTCATTCTGCATTTTCCTGATACTGTCTTATTTACGTGTGGGAAAGCTCTGATGAGACACTCTCCATTTCAATTTGTTTTTCTTCAACATCTTCTGTAACATATGCCTCCTGGTTAAGTTCAATAACTAATTTTGAAGGTTTATTTAGTTTTAAACACTGCCAAGAGAAGTGTTTTAAAAGTCACACTAAGTACTTGTCATATACAAAATAAATCCTGCAAAAGCCATTGCCAATAGAGAAAACACAGATCGTGAAATGAGTATATATGCATCTATAATATGTACGAATATTTGTATGTATACACACACGCATGTGCCTTCTGGTTGGTCGGCGAACACAGCACCATCAGTAAGTGAAGGGTCTATTGACATAACCAGCGATTCAGAGATAAAGTGTTGATTTGTTTTTCATGTCATTTCAGATCTCCTTTTAATTGTCTCCACGGAGATTTTTCCTCTTCTGTTTATTCTCCCAAAGGACCCTCTGTCACAATCTTTTGTTCCTTCACTTGTTCACTTTATCATGTGTCCAGTTGAACAAAACATTTAAGATATGACTTTTGAGGGACCAGCAGTGGCATGGCAGTTAACATGGTCAGATTCCACATGGCTGACTGCACGATTTGAGCCTGAGGAGACTGTGGCTTGAGAAACAGGCCAGGTGTACGTGCGGCACACTCAAAACCCCAAGAGGAGAAATAGAGAAAGAATTGTGACATGGCCATCCCCCTGGAGGGGGGTGATGGCACTCTCTCGTTCTCCCCCTCTCCTGCTCTCACTCTTCCCTTCTCCCTTTCTCTCCCACCCAAGATGAGCACATGTGATCTATTGCAAGCTAAAAAAAATAAAATAGTATGGCCTCCAAATTACTTTTACATCTCCTGTGTTTGGTACATTATTCAAATTTCTAAATATTCCTATGAGCTCAAGCTGGAACAGTACTTACCTTCTTTTGGACAGAGAAACTTACTCTACAACTGAACTGCTCAAATATGTATTGTCAGAAGTATTCATATATGAAAACCTCTAGAGGTAGCTACATTTACATTATAGCTGTGTTCTCATGATGATTTCTTTACAATTCAAGAGTTAAAGTACAGCATAGAGATACTATGATATGTTTTATAACAAAGCTGCACATTCATCATGCTGCAAAATTAACCATATAAAAGTCAACATATACGTTTAACATTATATAAATAGGAGTGTTATTAGCCAGAAAAAATACAGAAGCATATGTGGCCTGGCATTTGTTCTTTAAAGCGTTTGTGAGGACCTTAAAGAATATTTACCTAAGAAAAGGACAATTTGTAAACTTCAAAGGAGAAGAAGAGGCAGCATAGAACAGATTGTGATTGGCTGGTCTCTGTTTGAACGGCTGTAGAGAAAGCAGCGTGTGGTTAGCAAACCTTCAATGCTGTGTAAGGAAGCAGCGGACCATGACATCACATTCAGCATTCTGTGATTAATCCCAGCCAGCAGCTGTCACCTAGAGGCAGGAGAAAACGGCAGGACAGTCTGGGATAGATAAACCAGTCAAATAATTGGGATTAGAGAAAGGAAAGACAATTGAACCAGGCTGCCATTCACATGAAAGAAACTCTACTTAACTAATACTAAAATAAGTGTTTGTGTTTGAGTATGAAATGGACATGAAAATCAGGTTGTCACAAACTTTTCCAGGAGCCCTAAGATTTTTTGAACATCCTGGCAGGTCACACATAAGAAATCTTCCACAAAACCCATCTCTGCCTTCACTAAGAAGTGATTCCTGAGCAGCAGCACACATTGGAAAGTCTGCGTTTAGTGCGTGGACAGGTGGACTGCAAGTTTGTAAATGCATTCCATGGAGGAGTAGGAACAGGGGGGCCTTCATCATCAATAATTTTATAGCATGCACTTCACATTGATTAGATATCATCTGGAATTTGTGTAATTCACATGGGTATAAAATAAAAATACTATATTGTTATTAGACTATCTGGATTATTCTCGAGACTGTCTGAATGTCCATGTGCTATAGTACATGAATACTTTCCATGTACTACAACTGGGAATCTTCAGCATTTGAAAGGATCTTGAAGATTTTCTAATTATAGGGTCCCAAAGTGAGTAAATGACAGCCACAGTCAAGTAAGGCCTGTAATCTTTTTTTTTTTCTGTAGAGTCCATTAGTTAAGAATCATTTATATATGTGTACATATACGCACACACACACATTACATGCAATATATACATATATGTAATATACATGTAATGTGTATATATATAAATTATCTATACATACAGACAACCTTGCTATAGGGAATGTACATTGCTGGGTTTGGGGTAGAGGGGAGAGAGAGAAGAGAGAGAGAAAGTACCACCCATGTGAGATCATCGCATCACAATCCCTTCTCCCCATTTATCCTTTTCGAATTTTGGGTATGCATGCACATGCTCCCACAGCATGGTTTTCAAGTCGCCAGCTGCAGGACGTGAACCTCATGGTCAACCATGTGGGATCCAACTGCCTTAATCACAATCTCAGACTTGCCTAGTTTTATACTTTTAAAATGGCTAACATTTCAGAACACATGAAAAATATTCAGAATTTAAATGCCAATGGACATAAATGCAGTTTTATTGGAACCCAGCTGTGCTCATTCATTTACATATTATCTGTGGATGCACTCATGACCCAAGTGCAAAGTTAAAAGTTATAGCACAATTTGACCCACGAAATAGCTGGCTCTTAATAAAAGGTTTGCTGACTCTTCATATAGTCCATCTCCTCTGCAATGGTCTCCTGAAATTATTATCTAAGCTGAATTAAAATACAGTTACCGAAAACTGGCCGCTTTGGGGACTTGCATGTGTTTTTTGTTCATTATTTCTACTTAGATCTTCAAGGGAATCAAGTTTAAAAGAATAAATATGATACACAAAATCCCCATTGCAGTTTTGAAATGTTCAAAATATTTGCCTCGCAAGAGGGTTCTACTCTGGGATGTCATATTCTTTACAGTGCTATTTTAGTTATGAAAAATACATTAGCAACGGCAGAATTCTTACCAAATTTCAAAGGGCACAAGTCAATGGGAAGGGCGAGGAAGCAATTTCCTGTTCTAGAAATCTGCCACATGTTGATTAAAGGAAATAAAATGCAGGCAGATAAGGGGAGCAAGGTCTAGTGTCATAAGACACAGTGGTGAGATACAGTTGGCACTAACTCACTACGTCTCTGAGGAAGCAAAGAGAGTAGTTGGGATGTTCCTGTAAGTAACAATGAATGGTTTCCATGATGAGTATGCTAATTTCCCTGAACGCATAATTACACATTGTATTCTTGTACTACAAAATCATGTTGTACCCCCACAAGTATATGTAATTATTAGGTTAATAAAAATATTAAAAACATTTTACAAAGTCAGGGCCTGGGGTCTTCATAAACAATGTCATACTGCCTGAATCCTAACACCTGGCAAGACCTCCATCTTTTTCCCCTTGAATACTAAGATGCGTTCGGTTCAGTGATTTCAACTTTCCTTGGATGGAAGGTGCTTAGGCTTTGGAAGTGTACGCCAGAACACTAAATCCCTCTTCATCTAGAATAACTTGATTTTTGTCTCCTGGTTTTTCTGGACTAGATCATACTCTTCGCAATTTTTTTTTCCCTAAAGAATAATTTTTCACCTATATTTTGGTTTCTCAGAAGTTCCTTTGTCTCCAAGGAAACAAAAGTGAATGATTTTAGAATTCGATCCATCAGGGGACCTGCATTTGAATTTCAGCTTCCTTCCTAACTCTAGCAATTTATCTTGAGCTAGGTTTACGTGGAAATCACAACATTCTTAAAATTAGACAGTTATCATTTTAAGTAGGTTAATTCACCTTGACTATCCTCTCAAACAGCAGAGGGAGAAACTTTAAAATACTTCAGTCTACATTGTAGGACCAAGTTGTATAATATTACCAGCAGTCTTTGTCCTCTAATTTATTGAAACATCTAGGACTTTGCTGTTTTGAATATCAAAATTTGAATATTTCCAGCCAAACATAGACACAAGTATATATGTTGTGTCTATATAAGAGAAGGAAATAATACTAAGAACTAAATTATATTGATGAAATTATAAAATACAGTTATTTCCAAATAGAACCAAAAGTAGTAGTTTCCTGTTACCCATTGACATAGCAAACTAAAGAGGATGTGACCACCTGCTTTGATCCTCTGGTGTGCAAGCAATGCCGTTGTTTTTTTTTTTTTTTTGCGGGGGGAGGTTTTTGCTATAAGGTGTGTGTGCTCACCAGAAAGACACGGAAAAACAAAGTGAGAAATCACACCCTGGAGGGTGGGGGAGGTGGCCACTGCACAATTCATCCTCCATTCTCCTCTCAGGATCTGGGGCACACATGTACATGCGCCTGGTATGAGTTTAAGCCACTGGGTCTACATGGTGGACTACATGGGAGTCCAGCGACATAGCCATCACTGACTGCTGGTCCCCAGTTTGAGTACAATTTCACATCAGTGTGTATTTGCAGTCTTTTTTTTAAAGGGTTTAATTGTATTTATTATAATTATTATTATTTTAATTTGACCAGAGAGACAGAAAGGGGAGGAATGAGAAAGCCACCAGGTCCAGGACTCGAACTGCAGTAGGTCATGTGGAAGTCTAGCACCTTAACCACCATGCCACCTGCTGATCTCTCAGTCTTTCATTAATACAAACTTCTCTTGTAGAACATAATTCAATTCAGGGTGGCTAGTTGGTATCTCTTACCAAGTTGTATTGTGTTGAACTTAAGTAACTTTAAATAAAACCTGCAAGTCTAACCACAGTTGCATGTACTGCTATATGCAACTGTGGCCAGGCACCATAAGCTAGGACCACATGGAAGGCCCAGGTTTAATACTTAGTCCAACCTAAGGCCAGGTGTGGTAGCATATACTTGCAACCCCAGCCACTCTAGACAACTGAGGCAAGAGGATTGCAACAGTGAGATCCTGTCTGAAAATTAGACAAACTCTAAGTATTTCAAAGATGTTATATCTTTTATAGTTTTAAAAAGAGATTTGATGCAACTTCATAAACATTGAAAGACAGAGAAAGTGAAAGAAAAAGTGAGACATCAAACCTTAGGGGGGATGACCATACTACAACCCCTTTTCTTGCGACTTTGGGCATGCACGTGTGCCATGTGCCCAGTGTGAGTTTAAGCCACAGGGTCCAGGACTCAAACTGCAGTCGACTACATGGGAGTCCAATGACATAGCCATTATGCCAACTGCTGGTCCTGATAGTTATTGTTCTTTAACCAGACAGTGCCTTCAAATATTCCTGAGCCACATTCCCCTGTTCATACAGGTCCAAATTTGCAGTTTTAAATTAACATGACTCATGAAATACTCTATTTTGCAAAAATTGAGAAATGAAATTATGTTTGAAGGTAAGTGAAATTCACTTTGAATCCAAATGAAAAGTTTGCATGTGTCATTTTGCTATCATTTCTATAGATAACCCTGTTTTCCCTAGAGAACTAACTGAAGATTTTAATCAGAAGGACTAAAAAGCGTGCTTGGTTACTGACTAATTGTCTTTGTGACATTCATTAGACATCAACGGTTTTCAAAAACAATTTTTGCAGCAGTAGAAAGGTATATTTCTAAGCCTTAGGCAGAAGCCCAAGAGGTCCATAGAAGAGCATAGGATAGGATTTGCTATTGGGCATTACATTTTCCTTGGAACCTCCTTTCTGTTAAGCAGAGGAAATATTATCACCTCTACTTTAATGAGATGAAAGTCAGATTCAGAAATAGTGATTTGTCACAGGGTGTATAGTTAGAAAATAGTGAGCTATATCTGGAATCTAACTTTTCCCTTTTCAACAGCCATTCCACTCTATACCATGTTCTCTTCTAAGAAATGACATGAAAGATTTCAACATATAGCAATCAAATAATCTTAGCAAACCATTATTTCTTCCTGAAATTCCACAATTTCACAGCCTCGGATTTAGAAGAATAATGAATTTTGATATGTAGCCAAGTTCAATTATATCTCTAAATAGAATGGTCAGTTGTGAGATAATTTTTTTTTTATAACTCTCCAATACGCAAAAGGATCTTCCCTACATTAAGCAGCTTATGTATGGCCATTTATTTTTGTATTTAGGTTTCTTTTTAACTATGTGATGTTACCTTTAAGAAAAGGCAGAGAACCAAAATACTCACATTAGAGAAAAGGTTGAGCTATGACCTTTATAATGCCAAACTTTAACAAAACAAATGTATGCTGTAGACTTAAGGGATCCAAAGTAATAGCTTTGGTCCCTTAGCTCTGGAATCCTGCCTTTTCCTTGACTACAGAGGCTTACTTTTAGCTTATTTCAAATAAGAATCTCTGAACCCTGAAACATGTCATATCAGCAGCCACTTGAGGCTAAATTTAACAATTCCAAATTTTTAGTTGTTATTGTCAAAATCTGATGCTCCGTCTTTCTTGCCAAAGCCCCCTTCTATCCTTCTTACAAGATTGCGGGGCTCCTTTAATTGTATAGGAGTCTGCTTGAAGCATACCTCTGTATAGCAAGAACCCAGAAGCCTCTCTCAAGGAGATGCCTACCATGGTGGACCATACAATCAATCAACGTAAGCTCCAATGTGCCAATACACCAGAAATGTCAATGACAAACCATACAAATTAAAATCCAATCAACATTGAAATTCAACATAGCATTGCTTTTACATGACAAGCATACTTTTTTTTTTAACAGATTATAAGTTGATGACCTGTTACAGGGACATGGGGTTAATAAAAGACTGATCCTTCGAGCTCAGTGTCTCCCAGAGTGTTCTTCACTTATCCAGTTTTACCCACATTCCCCCCCCCACCCCCGTCACTGCTGGAAAGCTTTCTGGGGTAAAATAGAATGAGGTGGCCTTCATCCTTTAGTTAAAAAATCAAGGGGTCATTTTCACAACAGGTCCACTTTGGTTCTTACAGACTGAGACAACTCAGTCTACTTTGGCCCTAATACTATTGTAAACACCAAAACAAAAACGTGAATTTTGATGACTTTACATACTCAGGAACGTTCTTCCATATGATTTTTTAAAATAATAAAATCTTTCTAGATCACCAAAATTCAACTTCAACTAAAAGGTCTTAAATAATCCATAAATTCCAATAAATAGATCTGTAGATCCAGATGGCATGAAAAACACTGCTATAAATGCTATGTTTATGTTGTATTTTAAAATTTTTACCAGAAGACAAAGCACTCACCAGAGAAAGACAGAAAGGAAGAAAGTACCCTCCATGGGGAGTGGTCACATAGAATCCCTTCCCCTCTCTCTCCCTCCTTAGAGGATTCTGGGCACACGTGTTCACACAACTGGTGTGTTTCCACCACCTTAACCACTAGACATGCAGCCAACCCATGAATACTTATTTAGTAAACTTTAAAAACCATTAATGAATAAGGACTATCCCAACATATTAATAGTTTAAGTTTCAAAAAACAGATTTTCCTCATTGGAAAGAATTGCATAAATCACTACATAATTCCTGCATTTTGTATGTAAGTAAAAGTTAAGGGAAAAAATAGGTTTGCCAGTGACACAGAGTTTATTAAATTAACACTATGCTTTTTATCTATAAAAAAACATTTAAAATAAATTTCAGGTTTTACTTTGAAGAAAAAGTAGTCACTTCTGAGATTGTAACAGTAATTTTGAGAGGACTCAAGAACAGAAAGATGCATTTTATTTTTTTTTTTTGCTTGAAGGTGTGCATGTTCCCCAAAGAGTGACAGAAGCGATGGTGTGGGAGTGAGTGTAAAATGAGAAAGCATTTTCTAGGAGGATGGCCATGCCACAATCCTTTCTCCCCCATTTTCCCTCTTGCGATCTTGGATGCACACACACACACCCAGCATGTATTTCAAGCCACTGTGCCTAAGACTTGACCTGTACAGTTGGACAGATGGGATCCACATTTTTTTAAGGGAGATATTTACTATAGGGCACAAACACCAGAGAGGCAGAGACTGAGACAGAAAGCAAGAAATCACTCCCTAGGAGAGATGGCCACACACCAATCCCTTTTCCTCCATTCTCCTCTTTGGATTTTGGGCTTGCATGCACATGCGCCTGGCATGAGTTTTAAGCCATCAGGTCTGGGGCTTGAACTACTGTTGACTACCCAGGAGTCCAGCGACATAACCATTATGACATCTGCTGATTCCAGGATTCAGTCATCTTAACCACCATGCCACTACTGGTCCCGGATGAATGATTCAAATGGATTAAATTTAAGATTGTACCAGATTATTCTTTATTATTTATTTATTCCACAAGCGAGAAAAAAAGGCCACTCCCACTAGGATCCTCAGCCTCAGCTTGCCTTGGACCATGGGTATATGTACCAACATATGTAGGAAGGTTTCTGGACCTGAACTCAGAACTTTCCTCATGTATGCCAGCCTCACAAAGGGCTGCATTGATGGATTATTCAGCCTCATATCAGAAGGTGGTTCAAGAGAGAATTTGGCAAAACCTTTAGCATCATCTATGGTGAATTTATAGAACAAATTACAGTGAAGGCTATCAAGTATCTGATAGAACAAAGTGACAGTTATTACTTTCTTGAGGATATTATTTTTCAAGTCAGAACAGATTGCAGAAACAGTAAAAGCAGATATTATCGATGTCACTTATTTTTTATATGAGCTAGTATCCAATTAATTAGTGTTAGGTTCTCTAATTGAACTCAGACGAATGTATCAACTACATAGGAAACCTTAATTCAAAATCTGACCTTTCCCAGGAAACATAATAGATCATGAATATCTCCCAAAGCAGAATGCCCTGAAGCAGGTGAATAGGTCAACCAGAAAGCACAGGGAACACACCATGAAGTGTGCTAGCTAGGAAGTATTTTTAATAATTTGTATTAAGACTGTTTTTCTTTCTTTCATGGGCAAATGTTGTCTTATCAGGTAGAATTTACACATGGAAACGTGTTCTCATGCCTAAGTAAAGAATAGAGGAAGAGGAAAACCTGAGTCTGGACGAACTTTATGGGGAGAAAAAAAAATAAATCTAAAATGTTCTTGAGTGAAATCTTGTCTCAGGGCAACAACGCCTTGAAGATCTGTTGGCCCCGATGGTGGATAAACCTTCTCAATGATTTCTCTTGGTTCATATTTGTTTTCTTGCAAAATTCAAAGCCAGGGATAAAACAACTCTCTTCTTCACGACCCACACTTTTGGTCAGGGTTCACAGAGTTTTCCTTTTTGCCCTTCACACAGCACCTCTGATTTACTTACTTGCCGGCTTATAAATGGCTTGATCAGTAAAACCAGTTTCTCTCCTCAGTGACCCACACTTAATTATGGCTCATCTGGTTTTCAGCAACAGTGCCAAGGAAAAGAGCATGTTCAGCAAGCTGTTTTAACACAATGCTCATCTGAGGTATATTAGGGAACTTCATCAGCCTCTATGGTGATGTATTCTCTCACTTCTTCCTAACACCTGCATGGTTGTTCAGTGCATTCCTGAGGCTTTTTCTTCTCATGCCAGTGTTTATGCATCTGTATGCTATTTCGGTAGCCTACGTGGTAACACTGCTCCCAAATTGTTATTACCTCACCTACAAACTTGCCTGAAAGTGTTTTTTTGTTTTTGTTTTTGTTTTTTCTGTGTAAATGTAAAAATGATGGCCCGGTCCTGAACAGCACGTCCACAAGCACAAGTTCAAAGTTTACCATTCTCAAGTTTTGTTACTAACGACCTTCTATGTTTATAATATTCCTGTAACAATCTTCTAAAGCATGTTGCTTTTCTATGTCAAAGTAGCCATTTTGGGGGTATTCAGGTGATAGGACATTTCAACAGTCTCTTTTGTGGAAGGGAAGAGACTGTTGGGGGAAGAAAAGAAATAATCCATTCTAATATTCTCAAAGCTGCTCATTTGATAACTATTAAAATGTACAGTGTCTCAGTAGAACAAGGCAATGGTACACTATAAGAGAAATCAAACATGTGCTTTAGCTAAAATTATAATATATGGCAGCTTGGAATGTCAGAGAGGAAATTAGAGTCATGAATGTTTAATCACTAATTGTTGTATAGAAAAAAGCCACTAGATACTTAGCCCTAAAACATAGGGGCTAGGAACCCTCATGACTCAATCTTACCACCTTCTCTTTCACACATCTGGGACACGTTTACTCAGAAAAAATAAAGAGAAAAATTCTGTGACATGAGGCAGGTTTAGTTAATTCCTGCTTTACATTTTAAAAGAAAAGAGAAGTAAACAAGAACGAAGGGATTACCTAACAACCATAAGTTACCTGATAAGTGAGTTCCTGGAAAACCAAGTTCAATGAGGAAAACGTGTGTGTAAACACACACACACACACACACACACACACACCCACACACAGGCCTGTTCATCAAAGTTCATGGAAAATGATTATAAAAAACTTACACATGGATATCAAACTATTTTTGCATCAAAATAAATTTGAATGCTATTGTCTTTGAACTTTTGAAGTCCTCTTGTGCTTCAGGGTGGCAATATAAATATACAGATATACTTATATACACGTGTATATATATGATATACATTTTAGATTAGAGACAATAATTCCAAACTAATACTTAGATATTTTGAGGACCCAACAGCAAAGTATTTTCACATATTTAAACATGTCGTTTTACACAGGTGACCTATCAGTGGTATTCTTAACATGACGTAGTGAATTTGGTGTTATCTTTTTCATGTATTTTCATATGGAAAAACATAAAATTAGCCATAACTATTTTCATTCCATATAAAGCGAGTAAGAAGATTTATTCAGTAATTTCATCAAAGCGGTGCTCAGTAAAAATAAAGAAACCACCACCACCAAAAACACAAAAAGTGTCAGATACTGGAGTGTTTCGGCAGAAAAATAAGTGATGATTCTGTGGAAAAGTCAACTAAGAAAAGCAAATGTAAACAAGATTATGATAATAAATAAAATAAAAAAGCAAATGTGCCACAAAACTTTCAATAATAGCAATGCAAGTGTCTTACCAGGTTTCAGGCTGAGTCATCTCATCTTTAGATGCTCTGTCCATCAAAACTTAGGCTGCCTGCTGGAAGGGCAGATTTCCGGCTCCTAAGCCTGGGGAACTGGTGCTTTGGGGATGGCAACAAGGAATCACCATATTTAAGGAACACTACAGGTGACTCTTATGATTCAGATCACCTGTTTTTGTTTTAGACCTTCATTTCCTTTTCTTTAATACTTTCTCTGCGTTTTGTTTCTTTCTCTCTTAGGGCATCTTCAGTGTGCTTTTATCTTAAAGTCCTTTCCAGGTCCTTCTATATGTTGATGTGTTGGATGTTTTCATTGCATTTGCTTTATTTCTATGTTTTGAGAATTTAGTCTGCAAGCTAACTTGTAGTGCAGGTACCTTGCTGTGTTTTTCTCCTCCTTACCATGCCCACCTAGCAGTGCCTGGGGATGGTTTGGCCTTTAGTTATTGGCACGAAGCTCTTCTCTCACGATAGGAGAGTTTAGTGTGTTCACATCAGTGGGGCCAGTGTCTAGATGCTCAGCTATCTCTGGTCTTTCTTATAAAATCAAAGAGGTTGAAATTATAATTCGTTTAGCCCTTAAAATTTGGACAAACATGCTACTTCCTCATTTCAAATTGTAAATGATAAGATCAGTAATTGAAAGTCTTTGAAGATCAAATAATTTAAATTTCAATTGCTATAATGATCTTACATTGTATGTAGCAATTAAACATTTACGGATGGAGGTTGTGATACTATAGCTCAAACTCTGAACTGGTAATAAAAAATGAAATTCTCTTCAGTGAATAACCTTAAAGAGGAATGAGTGTGCAAATTTTACACATGTAAGGCATCAGCTTTTTAAGCAGTTAAATTTTTTTCAGCTGAAAGATCTCCTTATAAGAGTTCTGGAAGCTCAGGGCCTAAAACATAAACTTATAGATGTAACCTGGCCTTCATACTCAAACGTCTTCCCACTATTTGCCTATTGTCTAAGCCACTCACAGAGTAGCAGAGTTGGGTCACTAGTATTTAAAATATCAAAATAATTTTAAATGTGAAATATAAATTCTAAGATCTGTAATACTAAGAGTTTGTATTTTAGAAAATCCACATCTTCTTCCCACTGTTCCCTCCTACAACATAGCTCTACTTTATCAAAGGTTAGTCTGCATTGTCACTTCTAAACAAATTGGAAATGTGCAACTGGAAAAGAAAATCTGTAAATAATCATAAACTGCACATTATGCCCTAGGGATGAAAAAAAAAAAAAAAAAAAAACGTTGGGCGAACTTGTGGCTTGGTACTTAAGACCCAATGCATTCCACATGGTACTATTGGCTGTTATTCCAGGAGGCTTGAAAAACACTGCAAACACACATGTGTGCCTAAAATGCCAAGAACAGGGGAAAATGGAGAACAGATTGTGGAGTGACCATCCCTATGGGGGGTTTGCTTTCTCACTTTCTCTCCCCTCCTACTTACTGGGGAGCACATAAGCCCTATGGCAAATTAAAATTAAAAAAAAGTTATCAAACTCAAATAAAAAAATTAAGTTAAATATCACTTTAGAATTTTATTCATTGTACTTTAAAAACAACTAAATTTGGTCATAATTAATTTGAGATGAAGAGATATTCAAGTCAAACTTCCAAGGCCGTATATTAAAATAATAGTAATAAGGGGAAGATGGAAAAAAAAAGAAGACAAACACCAAAACAGTGTTAAAAAATACACAGTTGTGATTACTTAAGATTAAGTAAGTATCATATCTCAATATACAAATAATAGTAAATATAATCATAATAGTCAAAAGAAATAGAGAATATATTTAAGAATTAATAGCCTATCCCTAGTGGTATAACACATGACTAGAACTCACATTGAAGGTTTATAATTAATTATTTCTACTTCCTTTTCTCATGGGATTTCTGTACCAAGGAGTATACTGGAGCTGCTGCTGTGTGTAAATATACACATACACAAACACACACACACACACACACACAGGCACTGCTTACCTACACACATGCACCCATGATCAGCAAATTTCATTTATTCTCTAAATTTTTCTGCATGTATAATGATGGAGACATTTTATAATTTCAAGGATGGATGTCTTCTGAGGGATTGTTATACAGGATTTTTTTTAAAGAATTATTTTTATTTAACTTTATTTATTTGCTTATTTTATTTTGACCAGAGAAGGACAGAGTGAGAGAGAGAAAGAGAGAGAGAGAAATCAAGCTGCCCGGTCCAGGACTCGTACCGTGGTCAGCTATGTGGGAATCCAGCACCTTTAACCAATACACCACCTGCCGGTGCCTGTTACACAGTTTTAAGCAAATGTCACTGTGTATTTTGTGAAAGTTTTGCTTTAATCTCCAGTCACAAAGTGTAGCCATGGGCCACATGTAACTGGCACCATCTGGTCACTATCTAATTGTGGGAGGCTCATGAGCTAAGAATAATTTTAGTTTTTTTTTTTTCAGTTTTTTAGTTTTTTGTTTTTGTTTTTGTTTTCCCTGAGGGGGGGGCAGGGCACATGTACTCACCAAAAAGAGAGAGAGACACGGTGATAAGGAAAGTGAGAAATCATTCTCCACCCCACCCTCAGGAGATAGCCTTGCCACAATCTCTTCTCTTCTTCTCCTGGGATTCTGGGCACACACATGCTCCTAGCATGATTTTCAAACGTTCAGAACTGGGATTTGAACTGTGATTGACCATATGGGATTCCAGTATCTTAACCACCATGCCACCTGCTGGCCCCAGATTTTACTATTTTTTTTTTTTTTAGAGGTTTTAGCTATAGGGCACCTTTGCTTGCCAGAGAGACAGAGAGACAGAAAGCGAGAAATCACCCCCTAGGGAGGATGACCATGCTGCAATCCCTTCTCCTTCATTATTCTCTTGGGATCTTGGGCACGCACACACACGTACCCGGTATGAGTTTAAGCCACTGGGTCTGAGATTCGAACTGTGGTCGACTACATGGGAGTCCAGTGACATAGCCATTACACCAACTGCTGATCCCAGATTTTACATTTTTAAACAGGTGACGAAGAAGACTGTCTTGCAACACATGAAAGTATATACAATGGAATCCCAGTGTCCACACAGAGTTTATAGGGAGCATGGCTCTACTCACTCATTTCCATATTATCTATGGTTGTGTTTGCAGTACCAGCTGAGTTTTGTAGATGGTGGCTGTGTGGTCCACAAAACCTACCATATTAACTCTCAGGCCCTTTAAAGAAAAAGTTTGCTGGAAAGAATAGGCTAATAACACTTGAATACACTGTGCAATAATTTAGAAATTCCTTTTATTGCTGACTTGTTTTCTTTTACGTACTCTTTCTAGTTATAAGAAGTCAGATATTTGTAGCATAATCATTAAAATATCTCTCAAGATAAGTGTGTATTACTTCAAAAAGCAATTAAGTTGCAATATAGTTCTGCTAGCTGAGGTGAGGGTAAACAAGTTATAAATCAAGTGAGTGCCTTGATTCTAATGCTCTAAGGATTTCTAAGCCTAGTCCTACCAATGATTATAATACGCCTGAAAATACAAAACAATATTTTTTAAGATGTAACTATGCGAGGGAGGGAATCAAGGGGGAAAGAAAGACATAAAATACATAACAAGAAATGAGAAATTATTTGTTGATGATAACATGTATGGTGATAACTTTGATTGAGCCAATATGCAGTGTACTTTGGATAGGAAAGCTCGTTTTGTATGCTGCAATGATATACAGTGAATGAATGTAGAATAAATAAACTTAAAATTAAAAAACTATTAATATATCTAGCACATCCCTTCCGTGGTCTTTAGTGTACATATGTGCACACACACATTTACTTATATGTACATATAAGTATTTATAGTAATAAGTATTTATACTAATTGGTATTTATACTAATACACACAAACACATTTACTTATATATACATATAAGTATTTGTACTAATTTATACTAATTGTGTATACATGATTTATGCTAAGTGTGTATATATGGGTATATGCACAAATATATAGATATATACACAATTATTTCAATAGTATAAATAGAGTATTGGTGAAATATTCAGTAATTGATGATGGACAATTAATAAGGGCTGGGATACTGGGTAGAAATTCGGAGGAACTCCAGTTCAGTTACTAATGAGTGACTTGACCTTGTACAATGTAATAAAAGATTGTGGGTCTGAATCTCACTATCTGTATAAAGAGGGGAGTCCTTCTTTCCAAGGTCCTTTCTGGCTCTGACACTTCTTTCTGTGGAATGGCTATAATATTATCATTTTATCGGGTCAATGCAAGTGAAGCATATCTAATCTTACTGGACTTCTCAACAGTTTACGAATGGGTTAAAGTTGTATAAGTATGCAAACTAAAGTTAACTTTATTTGGCTTAACCCTACTTTGCCTAGTAATTTAAATCTAAGCCATCCTTTAAAGACAAGATTGAATCCCTCATCTTCCACAGTTTCCCAGTCATACTGGTAGATAGCAATGGCTCCATCCTCTAAACTAAAGAAAATTTAGAATTATTTTGTGTCAGGGAGATGCTTTGTCTTTATTATAACATGGTATTGTAAGAAACTGAATCAACTTGTTGATGGACTTGTGTCTGAGGCACACTCATGCTGTAAGTATGAGCTGCATCCTGAGCATGAATCCTTAGATCTCTGGTTTTAGTGTATTTGTCAATTTATGCTCATCTCTTCCTACTGGTCCAGCTCAGCAAG
>NW_006159832.1:2145425-2180202 GCF_000334495.1 Tupaia belangeri chinensis | reverse complement strand
GAGTGTGTACTGAGCACTGGGTGGTTGCAGTCATGAACTGCTCTTCCTGTTGTTGGAAACACTGAGAATAAAGTGCAGATTTAAGAGCTCAACATTCTGAACAACCCCCATGCTTTCATCATAGGTGAAGGCATCAACATTAGTGCAAGGGCCCCCTCCTTAGCTAGGCCCTTTCTTGACATAACGGTGTTTATTTATGCAAATTCCATTGCCATCCATATTTTGTCATTTCAGAACACTTACAGTTTAACATCTTCAGATGTAAGTCTCTAGTCTCTTACTATAACATGGATCTTGGTCATGTTACCTAAAGTACCTTATGCTTGGTTTCCTCTTGCAGGTTTGGGTATAAGATGATCTGAGAGAATAATGATATATCACAGTGACTGTCACCTAGTATACACACGGTACTTACCATTGCAGCAAGTGGCCTTGCTTATCTAAGATCAATCACTTGTTTAAAGAAACTCTTGCCTCCCTGAATTTGCTTTTACTTAAATATGCTCCTAAAATGCATCCAGTGCCATGGAAAGTGCACACTGGCCTTTCCTCCTCTGACCTGTTACATTATTAATGTCAGAGGGCTCTCTCTCTAATGGCAAGTTACTGAACATTTCTTCTATGTAAACAGTATTTTTTAAATTAAATAATAATACTTTATTGAATTCTATAAGATCCTGATGTCACATGTTCTTTTTAAATAATTATTTAATTATATTTATTATTATTATTATCTTAATTCACCAGAGACAGACAGAGAGAATAGAGAGGGAAAGTGAGAAAGCAAGCTGCCAGGTCTGGGACTTGAACTGTAGTTGACCATGTGATAGTCCAGTGCCCTAACCACCATGCCACCTGCTGGCCTCATCACATGCTCTTTTTATTGCATTTATTGCCTGGTCCTTAGTCATATACTTACTTGCAAAATCTATCACCAAGGTTGCAGTCTCTTTTATTTTTATTATAATATTGTTTAAGTATTTGATAAGTCTCCTTAAATTAGAATTAGTTTTCTGAAAGCAGGTGAACTTGTTTTCAATCACTCTACATCTTTCATGGGACCTGAAGAGAGTTTAGTTGACAGTGAATATTTGATTGATACATATTGAATACATATCTTGTAAAAATAAAATATTGAGTCATTGGGAAAATCATCATGCATTTTTGCATAGAAAAACATGTCATGACTTTCCAACAACCTGATACTTCTTAAATCTATCTATCTGTCCATCTGTCTGTCTGTCTGTCTATCTATCTATCTATCTATCTAGAGAAAAGAGAAGAACTGGATTTTGGGTGCCTGGCAGATGTTCTATCATCTCTTTTTCTACCAGCTCTGGATGCTGAAATAGTTACTGACTCTCTGAGCCTTAGTTCTATCCAATGTGGAATGGGCAGAACTAGAATTACCTTTGGACCTTTGAGGTTTAAATTAGATACATTGTAACATCCTAGTCACCCAAAAAGCAGAAAGAAAAAATGCATAATTAGTAAAGAAAACTTGCTGCATGTTCAGAAACAATTTGAGGTAAAGAAGCAGTTAAGTACCAGACAATGATATGCCTAGTAACTACGGTGATCTGCAATGGGAACCGATTTAATATATTCCTTTCTAGCATATATTGTGTTCCAGGCATTGTTTCTAAGCTCCTTAGAGTTTTAACCCATTTTGTTTTCAGTGCCACCTGATGATATCAAGACTATTATCAGTTCCATTTTATGGATGAGAAAACTGAGGCCCAGGAGGTTAGGTAATTGGACCATAGTTATATAAACTTAAAAAAAAAAAAAGTGATACAGTTCAACAAAAATAAGAGTCTGGTGGACTGGTTGGATAACAGACTGTCCCCCCAAAGATTCATGAGTTAAGACTCCCCTGTGTTATAAAGGTGCTAAGTGAAAACATAATCCCTTCATGCTATCCCATGGTGGGAGGGACCTTTCAACATGATAAAGTCATTAGGACAGGACTGCAGGATTGAGTCTTGGTATGTGTTTAAGGAGAGGAAATGAGGCAGGCAGACACACCTTGAATACAAACCAGAACAGGGAGAAACTTAACAGATAGTCACACTTCTCAGGATCCTGCACTCGGCCATGTTGTGGTCTTGCCAGTGGCTGGTCCCTGAACCTTGTACTCCCTAACTAGGAGCTGAGTAAAACCTCTATTTCTCCCTCGATCACCCAGTCTCAGGTATGTCTGTTAGCCATGCAACAATGGACTAAGACAAATTCCTTCTTCTGTACTTTTAACTCTGTGCTTTGCTGCCTCTTTCTGTTTTGTTTTCCCTTAATGAAGTTTCCCACTAGAAGAAGAAAAAAGAGTAAGCCAGGATCAGAGATATGATATGTAAGGAACATATGAAAAAAGGTTGAGATAATTTAGTTGATATCGAAAATGAGAACTAAATTAAAATTCCAAGGTGTACTTTATAAAAATGGAATTATGACAGGAGATAATTCAATTTAAATGAGTATCGTGAAGAAAAAGTCCATTAACTCTGTATTTTCAAAAGGATATTAGGGGATTTAATAAATAGTTTCAATGGGACTCGGCAGGTAAAGACCAGACTGCAGAGTTTCAAATGGCAAACTAAGCAGAAAACGAAGAAGTTATGACTGGATCATTTCCTTGAGGAAATGAACCATATTACCGATGAATACTTGTCTTTTCTATGAGAGGATTTTAATCAGAAAACAGGCGGCAGACTCTCCTTTTAAACTGGAGTGCTTGGTCCTAGCAGTTTAACTGAATGCTCAGGGCTGCCGTGGCCATCCGTCTGCCAGGTTTCCCTCTTCACTGGGCAGAGGCTCTCCGCAGTCTCTGGTTTGAAGGGTTAGATTTGACTTTGCACAGCAGGGGTGTGTGTGTGTGTGTGTGTGTGTGTGTGTGTGTGTGTTTGACATTTATGTTATTTTTTCCATAAGTAAGAAAGAGACACCGGACCCCTGCATGCCATTCCTAGCTTCAACCGGCCACAGATCATGGGCACATGTGTGCCTATGTATTTAGGAAGGCCTCTGGCCTTGTGACCAGAACTCTCCCGGTGGGTTTGCCTCACAAAGCATTGTGTTTTACCTCTTGGTCATTGTCTAGCCACAGCTTTATTTACCAGGCCCTTGCTGGCAGGATGCTTTTCTCCTTCAGAGAGCTTGTTTGAATTTAGTTTTCTTTGTGTGCATATGTGTGTGTGTATGTGTGTGTGGGGTTTTGTTTATTTAAACAGGGTCTCACTATGCTATCATTGGGACCACTGGCACAGGTCATCACACCCAGCTCTTTCAGTGTCTCGCTGTGTTGCTCAGGCTGTTTGAGAGTGTGAGGTCCTCCAGTCTCAACCTCCAGAGTAGCTGGGATGACAAGCACAAAAGACCACAACCGGGGAACCAGCAGTTAGCGTAATGGCTATGTCGCTGGACTCCCACATAGTCTACCGCGGTTCGCGTCCCAGACCCAGTGACTTAAAACTCACACTGGGTGCGTGTGCCTGCGTGCCCAAGATCCCGAGAGGAGAATGGAGGAGAAGGGATTGCGGCGTGACCATCTCCCCTGGGGGGTGATTTCTCGCTTTCTGTCTCTCTGTCTCTCTCTGTCTGTCTGGCGAGCACACATGCCCTATAGCAAATCCTCTCAAAAAAACAAAACAAAACAAAAACAAAACACCACAACCACCGTTCGGGTGGGTCAGAAATCAAACTGGGCCTCCCCTGTGACTTTGGCCTGACATGCAGCAGTGTCCAGTGTGCACAAGCTAGACCTTGTTTGCATTTTAATTTATAAAATTAAAGATTTATAACATTTAAATTAGAGAAAACAAGAGATTAAATTTATTGGGGAAAATGTGTGAGGTCACTGTGCAGAGTGTAGTACAAAATAGGTGCCCAATGGATTTCTTTTTCTCTTACCAATAGCATGTTTTCCTCTTTAGTCCCTCAAAAACAAAACAAAACAAAAGCGTAAAATAAAAGATGTTAAAGAATGACTGATAAAGTCTGCAAAAGGAAGACCACTTTTGTTACCTAGTTATGGGACAAATTTTTATTTCCTGGGTAATTTAGGTTTTTGGCTAAATTTTAATATAAAAAGAAATTGTTTTTTAATTCTACTTTACATTAGGAAATGTTTCTTCCCAATTGACATTGGTGCTGCCTAAATCCATAATTCATCTAACATATAAAATTAATTTTAAGTACCTAAATATAAAGGATTATTTTTGAGAGTTACAAGAAATAAGTTCATATGACTTAACCAAAGCATCTAAAACTTATATCTAACATATCTATAGCAATATTTAAAAACATTTGCAATCTTAAATATTTGTTTCCATTTGTATACAAAGGAGAAAATACAGACGTTTCACATCTCAAAGGGGCAGAAATTATTTACAAGTTCATTCAAAAAGAGGAGAACATGAAGGTCACGTTCAATTCCTACATTAACCAAAAATCTTACCTGAAAATAAAACTTTTCCTTTTTTTAACTCCTGTTTTCTATTGTACCTGCCATCATTAAGGTGTAATTTGTTTTTATAGATTTTTAAACATTAATTGTTTTTAGTAACACAATTTCCTCTCTTGCTTTCTAGAAGATTCTACAGTTTCTCAGTTAAAAGAGAACTTCAGGATAATAATGCAGTATAATGAAATATCTCTTACTAAAAAAATGATTAAATGTGAAAACTCAATCAAAGTCCCAGTGGAACACAGGTAAGGAGATTTAAGTGGTTTAAATTTATGGGTCAGCCAGGGGGGTTGTTTTTATAGTGGCTGGATTCCACATAACCAACTGCACAGATTGAATCCCATATCCAGTAGTTTGAAAAACATGGCAGGCAGCATGTGCATGCCCAAAGCAGAGGAGAGGAGAGACTGTGGCCTCACCATCCCTGGGGAAAGCTTTCTCTGTCTCTCTCTGGTAAGCTCATGAAACCTATAAAAAAATTTTAATTTTTTTAAGTGTGCAATTTTGCTCAGAATAAATACTTTGCCCCTTGTCTATAGATAAAAAGAAAGTAATTGTGTAGATGCTTTCCCTAATAAATAATGTAGCTTTCATTTTTCCTCCTTAAAGGAAAACTATGTAAATGAAAATAAACTTGGTATTATATCCACCTCTGAATATTGCGCAGCTAACTACAATGCCAACATAGTCAAAATCGTGCAGTATTTTTTCCCACAGTACTATATTTTTGGTTTTCTTTTTAAATTTCAACTCTGCCTAGGGTCTAGAAAAAATAAATGAATAAAAGAAGGCAATTTTCCTCAAATGGTTTGTGCTCTCTCACCAGCCAAAGCTAGTGGCCTTAGGGGAGTCCTTCGCAGCTGGGCATTGTGATTAAATTCCCTACAGAATCAGAGGGTTTCTTACAATTTTGCCCCTTATTGGAAACATCAAGTGGACATATTGTTTTTTCTCTATTAAATGTGTTTCCTCTGGATGCTGATGGTGAGGTGTGAACAGCCACTTTCCATGGTTGAAACGTAAAGATGTCTTCCAGACTCTAGCTGGACTTCAGCCCTCCTGCCATGAGTCAGGGATTTCAGATTGGAATGGTTGATTCCAATGATCAAATCTGCTTTGATCATTGTTCTTGGTATCTCCATCTAGACTTTGTTTCTCTATATCCCACCAAAGAAATAGCATCCTAAATCTATTTAAATAGTAATTTTTATTTGTTCATGAAAGCATTTTTCCTTCGGAGTTTTAAATGTGGGGTTTCAAGATAACCTTCTTGTTATATTTCTTAAAAATATATTTTTGTTTTGTTGGTGAAATTTAGCTTTAAGTTTTTATGAAGGGAATTAGAGTGGAATATGAAAGGGAAAGGAAAATGCGATCAACATTAGACTAATATTTAGATACGAGAAATTTCCTTTCCCAAGAAACAGTATCATTATAAGTAAATTAAAGCCTTGCATTTTATTTTTTATTCACAGACTCAATATACTTTCTCTTTTACATAAGAATGCATCTTATTGCTCAAATGAGTTTTCCTTAAAGTTAATGGAATTACAACTCTATGATCTTAAAAATTATATATGTATGTGTATGCTTTTGTGTATTTATCAGAGGCCTGAAATCTCTGTAGTTATATATTAGGGAAATATTGGTTCTTAACATGTTGACACACTGCCAGGCAGCGGTAGGGGTCAAGTAAATCGAGCAAATCAAAGTAAATACTTACAATCATGGGATATGAAGGTAAGGGAGATTAAAAGGGAAGTAAAATTTTACCTTTTTTTTTTTTTTTAGCCTTCTTTAGGCTTTTGCTAAAGGGCATGGCCACTCCCCTAAAGTAGACAGAGAGAAAAATGAGAAATCACTCCCCCAGCTGAGTGGCCATGCTACAGTCCCTTCTCCATTCTCTTCCTGGGATTTTGGGCACTTACGGACATACCCCCAGCGTGAGTTTCAAATCGCCAGGTATGGGACTACCACCACGGTGGGCCATGTGGAAATCCAACAATTTAACCTTCATGCCACCTGCTGGCCTAAACCTTGTTTAAAGATTCATAGCAGCTGATTTCATTTTACTGACTCAGTAGATGAAATAATCTTAAGAGAATGGGTTCTGAGGGCAACACATGTGAACAGTGCTTAATACTGCACATTTAATAAATTAATTTCCATTGCTGATCCCAAAAAGCAATCATTACATTGGTATTCAAGATGTATTTCTATGCATAATGAATTAGTGAACTCCATATAGTAGCAGTAGACAAATAGAATTTTAAAACAACAGTAACAATGAAATTATCACCACATCTAGTGCCCAGATGTTGATTTCTAATATCTTCTCTGATGAAAGGAACCAGGGCTCCTAGGCTCATTCTAGAATTTCTATGATTAGAGCAAGGTATATACAAGATAAGCAGTGTGTCATAAGTAAAAAAGTACCCCACAAAACAAGAAACAAGGGACCAGCAGTTAGTGTAACGGCTATGTCGCTGGACTCCAATGTAGTAGACGGCAGTTCGTGTCCCGGACCCAGTGGCTTAAAACTCACGCCGTGCATGTGTGCGTGCCTGCCCAAGATCCCGAGAGGAGAATGGAGGAGAACGGATTGTGGTGTGGCCATCCCCCCTGGGGGTGATTTCTCGCTTTCTATCTCTCTGTCTCTCTTTGTCTGGCGAGCGCATGCGCCCTATAGCAAATAACTCTCTCAAAAAAAAAAGAGAAAAAGAAACAAAAACAAGACCCCAGTTGGGGGAGTTACATCAAAAGTCACAGGAGCCCACTAAAAGATTTCCCAGTGGTCAAAGTTGAAAAATCAGAGCAAAAGAAAGAAAATGCTAGTATTGAATTATAACCCAAAGCATAAAATAAATATTCTTGAGTCCCAACTGACATAAATACATGGGAAAAAATACTTATAACCCGTGCAGAAGAATACAAAATAATTTCCATAGATACTCATCCTCTAAGAAGGTAAATTATAACTTCCCATTTCCCGAGGGGGCAATTCATGGTGGCTTCCAAAGAGTAAAATATGAGAAAAAGGAAGATTAGGGTAACTTTATAGTAGAGGAACCTGACAAACTCTGCCTCAGCCAGGAGAATGAGTTTACCAACAGCTGTGAGGAGTCCTGCTTACAGTGTATAACTCTGTGACAAGAATGACAGTTTACCCCTGTGATATGCCTTCCCCAAACCTCCTACCCAGTGGAATCATGAGAAAAGCATCATACAATTCCAAGTTGAGGAGCATCCTACAATATACCCAACACTGGACTGCTCAAAACTGCCAAGGTCATCCAAAACAAGGAGTCTACAGTCAAGCTGCAGTAGCACCAACGGTGGAGCATCATTCTGCAATGCAATACTGGAAGCCATATGGAAGACTGGGGTTTGGCTCTCATCTTGACCGGAGTACATAGGCATGCACAGAAGCTCCCATGATCCTGGCTACCTTGGAAGGCTGGAAGAGAATCATGGTGTAAGACCTTGTCATGAAAGTGCTTGTTTTACTTTCTCTCTCTATCTCTCAAGAAAGAAAATAAAACTTAAAAAAAATAATAAAAGTCATGACAAAAAGATACTAAATGGGATCTTGGTCAAAATCTCAGAATAGAAGAGGACTTTAGGTAAAAAATTATGGAAAATAAGTTCAGGACAAGCAGTTGGTGTAATGGCTATGTCGCTGGACTCCCATGTAGTCAATTGTGGTTCAAATCCCAGACCGGTGGCTTAAACTCACACTGGGCATGTGTGCGTGCGTGCCCAAGATACTGAGAGGAGAATGGAGAAGAAGGACTGTGGTGTGGCCATCCCCTCCTGGGGGGTGATTTCTCGCTTTCTGTCTCTCTGTCTCTCTCTGTCTTTCCAGCGAGCGCATGCACCTGCACCCTTTAGCAAAAACCTCTCCAAAAAAAAAAAAAATTAAAAAGAATATTAAAAAGTTCAAAACTACTGCATTACCCTGCTCACTTCTATTAAGTACTCAACTATAATCATTTAATTTCATCTTATTTAATTTTTCTATGTGCAATGCTGATTCATGAACATAGCGAAGATTTCTAAAAATATTATGGGAGCGATGATAGTTTAATGAAAGATTTCACTTCAATTAAATTAGAAGGAAACACTTCTATCTTCTTTTCTTTCACTCCAGGGAGGGAACATTGTGTCATCCTATTAGCAAGTTTTCCCTAAGGGATTTTTTTTCCCTTTGATGAATTTGCTAGAGTCAAGGAACCCTGGAAGATAGACTAGCCTAAGGAGATTTTATTAAAACATACATATTTTTAAAAATTGATAATATATATTATATTTAATATATATATAATATACACACAAATATAACCTTCATGTATATAAAATAAAAGGTTTCATATACTATTTTGTTTTTGCTTTTGCTTTAAAGAAGAAACTATTAATGAGGCATGAAGAAGAAAGTGCTTACTTTCTATTTTTTTCAAAAGGCTTAGGTGTGTCCTCCGACGGGACCTGATGAATACTCTTATGGGAAAAGCCAATATACCATAATGAAAATTCAAAAAGCATTCTCAGGAAAACGACATAACCAAATTGAATTGAAACAATAGTAATGCCATCAATCAAGTCTATGTTACACATGATAGGAATGTAGTTTTCATATTCGTTGTTTTATGGACCCACTTGGAGACATGTGTCTTCTTAGCTCACTCTTTTTGTGTCACCTATAAACTGTAGGATGGGAGTAGATATGACAAAGGATTAAGAGCAGCACACCCAAGCCCAACACTGTCAGTCATGCATAAATCAACATTCTTTTCTAACTGAGAAGAAGAAAGACTATGCATACCAAAAGATTATTAAGACTATTAGTTACATTACAGGTATCAGAGGATATCTGTAAAAATAAAAAAAGGTTTCTGTGGGTTAATGTCATCTGAAACTCCTCTGATGAGGAAATGGGAATTTATCTGTCTTGGGGGAAAAATAGGAAAGTGTTTGTCTTGCCAACTGGTGTGGCGAAAGTGAAAAGGGCCATAGCAAGTCTGGAGAACAGTTAACTGGTCATTCTGACTCAATGACTTACGCAGTTCAAGAAATGTAAAGAAGCACCACTAAAAAAAAATAATAAGAGAATATCTTGAAAGCTAAAAGAGCAAAGTTATTTTTTATCTTGAAATTTTCTGAGTAGGGGGCAAGGTAGCCGATGAAAGTGGGGGGAAAACAGCTACCTCATGCTCTGGGATGGTATAAAAAGGAGTAGCAAAGATTTCTAAGTGGTTCTTGTTTAAAGTCTGAGCACCTGGCCTAGGATGGCCACAGTGGGAATGAAATGAGAGATGCCCACACCAGAGGTGTCTGGAGAGAATTTTTAAAACTAGGGAGCTAATTAAATACAGGAAATGAAGCTGAAGAAAAAGCTAATGATGTGTCCCAGGTTGTTAGCCTGAGTATTTTCGAGACAGTGATAAAACTGTCAGAGAGAAGGGGGAAGAGAGAGAGGGAGAAAAAGAGAGAGAGAGATTGATTTGGGAGGATGAATAGCCTGCCGGATATAGAAAAAGGGTGATGGATGTCTTTAGGTAGGCTCCATTGGTAGGTGTGACAAGCAAATTAAAAAATAATGGCCATGGATAGGTAAAAATGCAATTAGTTTCCAAGACTCATCTGAGCTACCATAAAATCATGAATATGCTAAAAGCACACATGTACATTGAGTCATATAAAAAGAAAAGGAATATTCAGACTTTTCAAGTCCATCGAGATAGATATTTTTGATGGCCTCATCGAGATATAGAGCTCATGTTTGTCTATAAATTCATTTGAGGAAAATACAGAGAGGGCCCTCTCCCCAAAATACCTTTCTTAACAGTCCATGGAGAGGGTGATCAGATTATTTATCATTCACAAAGGGACACTTTAGAAAGGAAAATGTTGCATCATTTTAAATTATTTTGAGATAACGGGCACACACTTGAATATTGGGCAAACCGCATCCTATTACATCCCTACCTGCAATTCTACCATCCACCTTATGGAGTGTCCTTGATTGGCCGTTACAAGTTTTTATTCTAAAACACTTCAACTTGCACCTCCCAAAGAGAATGAAGGGTAATTGACTAAAAGTGTATGGAATAGTGGCTATAAATTATTAATGGTCAAAGGATAGGGAAGAAATCATATGTGGAACGAGAGGGGTAGATAAGATGTCTGAGACTATCTTTGCTCTTCCTTTCCCCTCTTCCTGCATAGTTTGCTGTATTGTATTTATTCCTACAGTGCTGAATCACCCCTCCAAGCGCAGTTTCCTCACACTTTTAACTATTCATTGCTTTTAGATCAAATAGAATTCAGAGTTATCTGAAAAAAAAAAGAAAAAAAAAACAAGAAAAGATTATATGAAACTCAGTTGTGAATGTGAACGTAGGCAAAAAGCCTTTGGGATAAGGCCACCACATTCATGCTCTTGAATGTGCAGAACGATTTCTCGAGCTGGCAGCCTGGAGGCTGTGCTGGTTCTGTTTATCCCACTGTTTGTGAGAGCAGCACGAGAATCATCTAAGGTAGAAAGTACTTGCCTTTAAGTCTTGATATCTGTTCTGAAACTAGAGAATAAAATTTCCATAATTTAATAGATCATAACTATGTAGAACCCAGGGTATCAAAAGAAATGGAAATACACTGCAGAATGTATGCTCTAACATCAAGTGTACTTAATAATCATATCAAAAGAATTTATTTTCCTTTGGCTCTTATTGTCCACCATCTATTTTTTTCACTTTTTCATATTTGACAATGCAGATAGTGTTTTCTCTAGTAAAAAATGACCTGTAGCCATTATAGAAAATTTAGAAAGTCAGAAAATCTTCAAGAAGAAATAAAAATTGTCTGTAAACTGACCGTTGAAAGCTACCATTAAAAACCAGATGTAACCCCTACTGAGATCTTCTTATGTGATTTTTTTTGGAGTTTTAAAATATTTTCTACCACCTTTATAGAATCATCAAAAAATATGAAAAAGCATTGAAACCTCTGAAATTTTTCTTCATGTGAATATACCATCATTAACCTATTATATATTTAATCGTATATGTATATTTTTTTCTTTTGCAAAAACAATCAGAAACATTTATCTCATCTATCTGCCTATTGGGTCTTGCTACCACATTGTATTCCATGGTCTGATAAGTTATAGGATAAATTAAGTAATGCCCACTTCTTGTCCAAAAGAGTGTAATTGTTTGTACTTCCACCTCTAACAGTGTATAGAACACCTGTACCATCACACCCTCCTCATCACAAAATATTGACTTTCATATATTTGCAAACTGACTGTATCTTAACTTGCATTTCTTTGTTTACACATGCAGCTGAGATATTTTTAACAAGTGTGCTAAACAGCTTTGTTTTCTCTAGCCATGTCGGCATTTTAATGCCCCCTACCCATATAAGTGATTTTTTTTCTTATTTGTAAATGCTTGTATGGTACCTTTTTTGTTAGTATTTTTGATATGCTGCTGTGTTGGATTTCTAAATAACTGGTTTAGCGATATTTTTTTCATTCAGCACATGATTAACCCAGTACTAACAAAGTACAAAGCAGTGCTCCAGATTAGAGATACATAGATAAATGATATAAAACTAATTCATTTCAGATAGTTCTCCTTTGCCATTGATTATATTGCTTTTGATTCCTCTTGCTTCTGAATTTTGAAATTTTCTGAGTGTAATAAACAGTGGGATTTTAAAGGATGGAATTGATTACATGTCTGTTGTAAGGGCTGAAAGAGCTAAAGAGGAAGAAAATTAATCAGAGATTTCTAATTAAAGAAAACAGCTATTACCCTTAGGGCTGATGGATCCTAAGGGAGGCTGTGATGTTACAATAGCCCAAAAGCCTGGAGTTAGAGGATGGGGTAAGGGACATTAATGTTGCATTCTGTTTTTAATAGTTGATTCCTTTTGTTTTCTTTTAATTATCATATATAAGCTCTTTAAAACTATATTGGATTTCCATGTGAAGTAAAAGTTTAAACTGATTTTTCTCCTTAAATCTCTAATAGTCAATTTGATATATTTAAAAGGTGCTCAAAGATCACCGTTGGACCCAGGAACCTTAATATATAGTTAAAGCTGAGTCAGTGAATGAGCTGCAGTTTTGGGGATAGGCCAGGTACGTTCTCAATGGCTTGATTTTTTTTTTTTTTTTGAGAGGTTTTTGCTATAGGGCATGTGCTCTCGCCAGAAAGACAGAGAGAGACGGAGAGACAGAAAGCGAGAAATCATCCCCAGGGGGGATGGCCATGCTGCAATCCCTTCTCCTTCATTCTACTCTCGGGATCTTGGGCACGCATGCACACACGCCTGGCATGAGTTTTAAGCCACCGGGCCCAGGATGTGAACCACGGTTCACTACATGGGAGTCCAGCAACATAGCCATTACGCTAACTGCTGGTCCCTCAATGGCTTGATTTTAAAACTAGGAGCTTGATGAAATTATTTATAAGGTTCTTGTTTAGCTAGGTATAGAAATATATTTCTATGAAGTTTTTAAAATTTTCATATGTTGGAACCAACAGATGGCATAATGGTTAAGTCACTGGGCTTCCACAAGTTTGACTGGGGTTCAAATTCTGGACCTGGTGGCTTAAAACTCTTGGTGGGCACATGTACGTGCCTGGCCAAAATCCTGAGAGGAGAATGGAGAAGAAGGAATTGTAGGGGGGCTATCCCCCCTGGGTGGTGACTTCTCACATTCTGTCTCTCTGTCTTTTTCTGTCTCTCCAGTGAGTGCATGCACCCTGTAGCAAAAATCTCTTTTTAAAAAAAGTCATATGTAGAATAAATTTGATTTATAATACTCCTCAGACTATCCACAACAAATGTATACTCTTAGGAATAAAGTATTGTTTGGCACCTTTTAGAATCAAGCTTTTGTAAAATTGTCTATGTGATTAAATATTTTTTGCATCAATTAATGCATTTCTATTTTTTTTTTTTTTGGAGAGGTTTTTGCTATAGGGCGTGTGCGCTTGCCAGAAAGACAGAGAGAGAAAGAGAGAGAGAGAGAGAGAGTGACAGAAAGTGAGAAATCACCCCCCAGGGGATGGACAGGCTGCAATCCCTTCTCCTCCATTCTCCTCTCAGGATTTTGGGCATGCACACACATGTGCCTGGTGTGAGTTTTAAGTTGCCGGGTCCAGGACTCGAACCATTTGCCTACTACGTGAGAGTCCAGTGATGTAACCATTAAACATCTGCTGATCCCCAAATGCTTGTTTTTTAAGTCAACTTGTAAGAAGTGATGCTGCTAACTACTCATAGTTGTGTTATACCTATGTTAACTAAATGTCTAATAGTAAACACAGCACTTAGTAATTTATAACAACTTCAGAGTGATATTGCATGGCTTACAGAGCATAAGGTTCTAGAACAATTTGTTTACAAATGTTAATAGAAAGAAAAAATTTTACTAATCTCTTTAATCAATACTTAACACAGCTAACACGTCTGAAGTCAATTAGAATGACAATATCTAGAGAATAAGTGAACAGTGAAAATACTTAAGCATATACACCATATGCCATCCATAAAATTGGGATTCTGTTTTCTGTATCTGCATCACTTCCAGATGAATACATGATGGGAGTCACACTTTCTTAAAGTTTAGAGGAAATAAGAGTAAGAGAAACACAAATGTATTTAAATATTGTTGACAGGACTACAATTCTATCATTATTTGCTTTAGCAATGTTATAAGGGTCATTTATAAGTACATTTCTGTATAAGTATTATACAAAATATAAGTATTATACAAATAATTATACATACAAATTTAGTTACTTCACTTAGACACTAACCAGTTACAGAAATGCATTAATTGGGGACCAGAAGTTGGTGTAATGGTTGTCACTGGACTCCCACATAATCAACCATGGTTTGAATCCCCAACCAGGGGCTTGAAAATCATACCACTCCGTGTGTGTATGTGTGCCCAAGGTAACAAAAGGACAATGGAGAAGAAGGGATTGTGGTGTGGCCATGCCCCTGGGGAGTGATTTCTCACTTTTCCCTCTCTCTGTCTCCAGCAAGGTGCACGAGCCCTATGGAAAAACCTAAAAAAAAAAAAAAAACCACCACAACAAAAAAACACAAAGGATCAACACAATTTGGAGAACTCTCCAGGAGATTTATGTATCCTTTCCTTCTCTCTCTCTCTCTTTCCTAATATTTATTGAATTCATTTCATAACTATAACTTATTTTACCTTTATACTTGCCTTCGGTAAGTCTTAAATACCTTAGGTCAAAAAGGATGCTTAGTCACAAGTTTGAAAACAGAATATGAGGCTAGTAGCAAAGTATCTCTTTTGAGATATTCATTAATTACAAAGGGAAGAGAGTAATTTTACAGTGGAGATACTCTACTTTACCGCTACCAAGTAGTGTTCACACCATAAAGAAGACATTATGAGCATGCTACATACCTCACGGCTTGCTGTACTAAAAAGAGGTCATCACGTTTGTGATATTCTGACTGAAAATTCAGAATTTCAATACAATCATGGGAAAACATCAGATAGACCCAAATAGAAGGACATTTTATAAAATAAGTGACCAGGAATCTTCTAACTTTTCAATGTCAAGTCAGACCAGAAAAAAGTGAGGGACTGTCAAAGATGGGAAATTTAAGAGATGAAGCCTAAATCGAATAGGAAATCCTAGAAGAGAAAAGTGACAGGGGAGAAATTAGTGAATGTTCATAAAATCTGTAGTTTAATGAATCATATTGTGTCAATGTTAATTTCTTCATATCATTTGACTGTGAGATATTAACATTAGAAGGAAGTCGAGTGAATGTTACAGGGATGCTTGTACTATTGTAATTTTTTGGTAAGCTAAAACTGTTTCAACAAATGGTGTGGGAAGGAGGCAAAGCAAGAGTCCAAAGCTCTGTGGGGCTGAACCACCTGGGAAGGTTCTGAATTTGAGTCCAGAGATCTCCCTTAGTGTACCAGGAACATGTGTCCCCATGGCTTGGGGTTAGCTGAGGCTGGGGATGGACATGCCATCAGAGCCCTGTCAGGAGTGTGTATCTCACTCTTCTCTCTCTTTCTCTCTGTTTCTGTCATGGAAAATGTAAATAAACATTTTTTTTTTTTTAGAGGTTTTCACTATAGGGCACATGCTCTCACCAGAAAGAGAGAAACAAAGAGACGGAAAGAGAGAAATCACACCCCAGGCAGGATAGCCACACCACAATTCCTTCTCTTCCATTCACCTCTTGAGATCTTTGGCATGCATGCATACTCACCTGGTGTGAGTTTAAGACACTGGGTCTGGGACTCAAACCATGGTCGACACATGGGAGTCCAGCAGCATAGCCATTACCCCAACTGGTGGTCCCAGTAAACTTTAAAAATTATTCAAAACAAAGACTTTTTAAAAATGCATTCAAAGCTCTGAACTCTATTAACCCTTAGTAAAATTGAGTTTGCTGAACTTTTTCTGAAATCAGGTTGCTTGGTTGTTTGGTTGGTTGGTTATGTATTTATTTACTTACTTATTTATTTATTTTTAAGTAATTGCTATAGGGCATGTGCACTCAGCAGAGAAGACAGAAAGAGAGTACTGAGACATTACCTTCTCAGGGGAGATGGTCACACTGCAATTCCTTCTCCTCCATTCTCCTTTTGGGATTATGGGCATGTGTGCACATGTGCCCAGGGTGTTTTTCAAACTGCTAGATTTGGGACTTGAACCACAGGGTTGGCCATGTGGGTCTAGCACCTTAACCACCAGGACAACTGTTGGCTCCAGAAATCAGTTTTTATAGAAAAATAAGACAATGAACATGCTCTGAACAAAGATAGGATAAGTGAGTGAAGGCAAAGACAGGGAATCAGGCCCAGATCCTCCAGGGAAAATGATGACAATCCTATAAAAGGTAAGTTCTGTTTGCTACAGAAGTGATTCCCTACTGGGCTACATTGAAGTCCACATGGTGATGTGCTGATGTGCTGATGATGGAATCCATGGTGTACACTGCAGTGAACCTAATAGAGATAGCAACATGTGTACTGGTGGTGAAAGAGTCACCACCTCACAGAAGACAGTTGGAATAGTATCCGTATTGCAAAAACTTCTTATGAAACTGAACCTGAGTGACCCAAAGTATAAAATAAATATCCCTGGTCCATATTGATAGAAATAAATGACTGAAAAGATGAGCATATGGAAAAGAAAAGACAAATCTGTGCAGAAGAATTCTAAATAATTTATAGATTCTCTGCTCTCATAAGGTAGAGCCCAACTCTCTCCTCTTTAGGATTTCTCATAATAAATTCCTTCTAAAGTGCACAGTGTGGAAAGGGGGAAAAAGAGTAAGTTTACAGGGGAGAAACCTCAGTCAGAGTTTGATCAAGGTCAACATCAACAGTGCTATGTCAACTAGGTTATACGTACCCCTGACATGACGTGGTAAGAAGGGCACTTTCCGCTGTGGTCTTCTGCTCCCACATTTATAACCCTAGTCTAACCACAAAGAAAATGGCAGAAAAGTCAACTGAAGGACAGTGTAGAAAATGCCTGACAGCAATCCTCAAACCTGTCAAGGTCATCAAAAACAAGGAAAATCTGACAAACTGTCACATCCAAAAGGAGCCTAAGATGTGACAACTAAATGTCTTATGACACCCTGGGTAGAATTTTGGTGTAAAAAGAGGACATTAGGTAAAAACAAGCAAATTATATAAATTACAGACTTTAGTTACTAATATTGTATTAATGTCACTTCACTAATTGTGACACACGTACCATGCTCATAGAAGATGTTAATAATCAGAGAAATTGGGAATGGGCAGTGAGACGGCAGAAATGTAGCTGGATCAATAGGGGGAAGGTTTATACTGTAGGGATGACTGTCCATGTTGGGTACCTGCATGCATGTTCGCATGCATGATCTGGACTGGATGAGACTAGGGATATCCTTCTTCATCACATCATATTGCAGGAACATATAACTGACATGATTTATCACTGCTGATGCTATGATAAAATTTGGAGCATGGTTTTAAAATACCCCATTATGAGGTTACTGGAAGATCTGAGTGAGAGATATCAACCTTTTGGGGGTTCTTTGATTTTTGTTTGTTTGTTTTCACCAATTATTTATTTATTTTAGAGAAATTTTTGCTATAGGGCTCATGCACTCACCAGAGACACAGAGAGAGACAGAGACAGAAAGTGAGAAATCATCCCCCAGGGAGGGGGGGATGACCACACTGCAATCCCTTCTCCATTTTCCTCTTGAAATTTTTTGGCCACATATGTACATGAACCTAACATGTATTTCAAGCTGTGAGGCCCAAGATTTGAACTGTTGTTGCTCAGGTGGGAGTCAGTCAACGTAACCAGCCAACTTCTAGTCCCTCCATGGGTTCTTTTTTTTTTTTTTTTTTCGCTATAGGGTGCGTGCGCTCACCAGACAGACAGAGAGAGACATAGAAACAGAAAGCGAGAAATCACCCCCCAGGGGGATGGTCACGCCGCAATCCCTTCTCCTCCATTCTCCTCTCGGGATCTTGGGCACGCACGCACACGCGCCCGGCGTGATATTTAAGCCACCGGGTCCGAGACGTGAACCACAGTCGACTACGTGGGAGTCCAGCGACATAGCCATTACGCTAACTGCTGGTTCCCTCCATGGGTTCTTTAAATAAGACATCTGGGGAACTGCCTAATGGTGACCTTCGCCGGCTCTTCAGTTCCAAAGAGATAGACCAGGCATCTGGTGGCTAATTAAAGCCAAGGGAATAGGTTGAGGTTGAACATCCAATATATTTCCCATCAATAAAGCCCTTTTTAAGGTGAACCTTAGAGTTCACTAAAGCCCATTGTTTTTCAACTGTTAAGACTATCAGGTGGACAAAAAAATGTTATTCTATCAAAGTTACAGAAGGGGAAATGGTAATATTGAGTTGTTGGAAAAGTTATGACATATTTTTTCTGTTTTCTATGCAAAAATGTGACATAAATTTTCTGACAGCCCAAAATTTTTAGAAATTTGATTGGAATTTTTCTGCCTAAAAGGAGTAATCATGACTTCCTGAATTACCCACCCTACATACTACACTACCCCCAGTACTCCTCATATGCAACTGCCCACCTTGACCCTCATTCCACAGTTTTGTGCAGAAAAAGCAGGACACATTAACATCTCCTAAGTTTGTGCTGTATTGTATGGACTCTGGGCTTAAATGCAATGATTTCTATTTTTCTAGTGATGAACTTGGCTCATTATTAGCTTCTCCAGCTTCACCAAACCTGAGCTTTACCTTGCCTCTCACTGCTTGACCTTTTTGCTTCTTTGCTACCCAGGACACAAGACACATGGCCATTACATGAAACAAAAACATTTCGCTATGTATATGATAATTTCACCAAGCCGAGCATGAGGTAAACTAACCTGACTGAAGTCCCTCAAGTGAAAAGGGGTACAGATGGAATTGAAATTTATGTTATCTAACACAAAAACCAGGACTTTAAGCCATGGCTTTTCCCTTTTGGATTGGTAGCACTGCAATAAATATGGAATAAACTTCAGTAAAGTAAGGATGTATTTGACAAAGGAAAACGTGCATTCTTCATGTGACGCTATTACACAATTAGAAGTAATGAGATTCCCTTTAAACAGAAACTCAATTCCATTAAACAAACATTACCAAAGATACAAAAGTGATCGTCCTGACAGCATTAGAACCTATTGAATTCTTTACCCACAAAGTAGAGTAACATTATCCCTACCCTTTCACCCCAGTGTTTGTTAGTAACCAATGGCATGTTTGCAAGATGAGGTTAAGGAGAATATGGTAACCACAGAGCATGCTAGCTGACCTATCATGGGAACCTGTTTTGTCACTATACAGCATCCCTTAACTACACACTCTACTCACCTCTGCTTTCTGCTCACAGCTTCTCTTTTAAACTGTATTTCCAGGGACCAGCAGTTGGCATAATGGCTATGTCGCTGGACTTCCATGTAGTTGAACACAGTTCGAGTCCTGGACCTGGTGGCTTAAACTCACGCCGGGCATGTGATCCCGAGGGGAGAATGGAGGAGAATGGATTGCAGCATGGACATCTCCCCCTAGTGGGTGATTTCTCACTTTCTGTCTCTTTGTCTCTCTCTTTCTGGCGAGTGCATGTGCCCTATAGCAAAAAGCTCTCAAACAAAAACAAAAACAAAACAAAACTGTATTTCCAGAATTATTATTAAAACCTCCTTTGAGGGCTGGCACCATTGTGCATGGGTTGAACAGTGTGCAGAGATAGTTGGGTCCCACACAACCAACTGTAGCTCCTGTTCAGAGGACTTACAAAGCACACCAGTTGGAACCAGCACATGGCGTAATGGTTACATTGCTGGACTCCCACCTGGTTGAACGCAGTTTGACTCCTAGACCCAAGGACTTGAAACTCATGCCTGGTGCATGTGCGTGTGTGCCAAAATCCTGAGAGAAGAATAGAAAAGAAGGGATTGCAGTCTGGCCATCCCTCCTTGGGGGTGGGGTGTGAGTTCTCACTTTCTGTCTCTGTCTCTCTGGCAAATACACATGCCCTATAGCAAAAAATCTTTGAAAAATAAAACAAAACAAAACAAACCACTAGTCATGTGATAATGTGTGCAGGATCTTGATAAGATAAAAGGAATTTTTGTGTGACCAGACTCCACTAGGGGGTTCCCTCTCTCTTTCAAACATATGTATCCTTGACAAATATATAAATAAATAAATAAATAAATAAATAAATAAATATAAAAAGAGTTCTTAAAATATAAGTACTTTTTCACCAAAAAAGTTAAAAGACCTAGATATCCAGTAGATCTTTAAAAATGATATATAATACTATCTTTAAGTGTAGAAAAACAAATCTCCATAACACCTCATACCATACATAATGTAAGTTAAAGTGGATTTGAATTACTGTTTTTGGATTTTTTTTTTATGCTCTGACACTGTTAGTTCCATAAATTTTCTGTGTCTAAAGGAAGTAACAATGCTTCCTAAGTGTCAGATGCTTTAAAAGGTACTCATTAAACCCTGAAAACAATCTCACACATTTTATATACAAGGAACTCAAGGAACAGTGAGATTACATAAATTGATAGTTAATAGGTGGGAAAGTATATATTCATTTCTTCACCAAAGCTGTGTAAATAGAGGCTTATATAAGGAACTGAGAGTTAACAGTATCCGAGTATCAGAGACTTCAACCAGAATTGGTGAAATATCCTGGACTCTATTTAAATATGATGATTCTGAAGTAATAGCAGCTCCATGGTCAAGCAAGGCTACCAACCTCTACTACGTGTTCCTATGTGTATTAAACTTAACAAAGTGAAGATTCATTGTTTTATAATATCTCACCTGAGATCCAGTCCATATTTAGGAGCTATATGATTCTGAGTATTGATCTATAGTAGTATGTTAACAGTGGACCCCCAAAAAAAGATTCCAAACACTAGACTCTAATAAAGGCCTTGTCCCTTTCCAAGAAAACAAGAACTTTAGGATAGATATGGACAAATCTCTGAGATACTTTTTTTTATTGCCTATGGTATGTGAGTGAGAGAGAGAGAGAAAGAGAGAGAGTTCCTTAATGGGGCATGGTAACATTTTCTTCTATTTCTTCATCCCTTCAGGATATGGGGCATGCAAGCACATGCACCTAGTGTGATTTTCAAGGAGATGAGGCCAGGACTTGAACCGTGGTCAGTCATGTGGGATCTGGTTCCAAATTTATAGTGTTTAACTGCTGTGCTACAGGGCTGGTCCCCTGAGATATGAAAAGATAGTTTCTTTTCTTACTTATGGGAAGTGTATTTAGAATTTCTCTTTTGGAGGTTTATTAAAAATAATCATGCCTTCAGTTTCACAAAGTATAGTCAAGAGTCATGAATTCAAAAGTAGTCTCTCATTTTAGACTGAAGTAATCTGTCATCTGTCATTTTATTCCAGGACACCCAAAAACTATGGCTACTATAAATAGGGTATTGGCACCACAAAGATTGATAAACCTTAACCACAGCACTTAATCAAATTTTGTAATATATGTCTTCAGGATAGGACTGTGAGACACCCATATACTTCAATTTTCAGAGAAATATTCCGAAGAAAGAAAACAAAATGAGGTAGTGTGGGCAACATCACATCCCATAAGAAATGGAGCACGTGGAAGGAAAAATAACTTTCTTCCAAAACTAAGTCACCATTTTTTCAAATGTCAAATATTATAACACCAAATATTTGTAGGACTGGACTTGAAAATAACACTGAAATAAACTGAATTAAAAAAAAACTCTTCTTATATATTTCAGATACTTATCTAAATGTTTATGAGCATGATTCTCTGAAAAAAACACTTTTTCTTTTTTTTTCTGCAAACAGCTCCTTCAATAACATACCTTTATATATAGCAGTGCTTGCTTAAGGATTCAGGGAAATCTTAGCCACTGGGAGGTATCTGTTATGTTCAGAACTACTTAATTTGCTCCATCTCAGAGAGGATGATGAAACTTTGGCTTTAGTGATCCCTGAGCTTCCTATTCTATAAATTCCATGATTCTCTAAGAAAAACATTCTTTCCAAAATTGGAATTACTCTGCTCCCATAGGTTCAAAGTAAAATAAACAAACGACAAATTACAATCGTGCTTGCCATGGTTAAAGTGGTAGAGAAGAGCCTTAGTCAAATAAGAATAAATGACAGCCTCCTGCCTTAGGTCCACCTAAGAGCCACAAACAAAACAAAAGAAATTTCTAAAGCCCATTGCTGCAAAACTATGAAATATTAAATGGTTTATGCAAATATATGACAAATGAAAACTAAAACACTCTAAATGCTTTCTGGAGATTTTTTTTTTTTTTTAACAAAGCTTTCTATCCTATTTACTCTCTATTAGTTTATAGATCTAATACTTTGTGGCAAAGAGCTTATTTAATACTTTGTAAAGTCCTACCCCTATATCAGCCTTGTGAGCAATGATGCCAATAAAATCCATTCATTTCTAGAAAAGAACTAACCTTGGAGGTGACTTTTGCTCTTCCAAGTACTCACTACTGTGTATTTTTTCCCGAACCACATAGAAATAGACAGTTTGCAAGGTTGGTGGAATTGCCCACACACTAAGGAGCAGTGTTATGGGGCCACACCAGAGAACACTACTGGTGGCCTCCACAGTTGGCTACACAGTCTGTACCACACTATCCTAATTATGCTTCCTGATTTTAGTGAAGAAAGAAGCTCTAGTTTTATCTTGACCAATACAACTATTACAAATTCATGCCTTCACATACAATGGCTTAAAGACTTCCTAATTAAACAAGTTAAAGTTTGGGACAACAGTTAGTGTAATGGCTATATCGCTGGACTCCCACGTAGTCGACCGTCGTTTGAGTCCCAGACCCAGTGGCTTAAACTTATGCCAGGCGCGTGTGCGTGCATGCTCAAGATCCGGAGAGGAGAATGGAGGAGAAGGGATTGCAGAGTGGCCATCCCCCTGGGGTGTGATTTCTCGCTTTCTGTCTCTCTGTCTCTCTCTGTCTATCTGGCGAGCGTACACGCCCTATAGCAAAAACCTCTCCAAAAAAAAAAGAAAAAAAAAAGTTAAAGTTCTGTTATCACCTCAAAAAATTCTTGAAACTGTGTTTGATGTTTGTTCATCAGACTTTCAAACTACTATATGTCCAAGGTCCTACCACACACAGAGGACACGTGCCAGCTGGTCCCCCAGAGCAAGCCCTGTGCTGCCACAGATCACTGCCTTGGCTCAGACCGTCACACTTGCTCTAAAGAGCAAACACATTCCGTTGCTAAAGCACTGACTTCACTTAATGTATACATGATACAGCAAAATCTGTATCATGAAAAGGCTATGTATGGAATTCAACTTTTTTTTAATTCAAAATTTTTGAACCAAAATAAACTCATACTTTGATTCCAATGTTCCAACTTTTAAAATCTCCCTCATATTATTTTTCCTTAGTTTTATTTCTAAATTGATATTTGAAATAGACATTTTGAATTTAAAACTATGAGTTTATTAGACACCAGTACTGTATATTCTTCCTAAATAGTATTATCCATTGCCAATATTTTTATGCCTCTTATGATTTTGTAACAAATGGTAAGGGAATTGGCATCATCTTATGGGCATTACCCAAAAGCACATGATAAAATTATAAGCAGCAACTTTTTTTTTTTTTTTTTTTTTGAGAGAGAGACTTTTGCTATCAGGCACATGTGCTCAACAGACACCAGAGAGACAGAAAGGAAGAAATCACCCCCTAGGGGGATGGCCACACCACAATCTCCTCTCCTCCATTATCCTCTCAGAATTTTTGGCATGTATGCACACATGCCTGGCATGTTTCAAGCCACTGGGTCTGGACTCACTGTGTTGACCATGTGGAAGTCCAGTAACTCAACCACTACTCCACCTACTGGCCTCAAGAAGAAGTTTTTTTGTTTGTTGTTGTTGTTGTTGTTTGTTTCTGTTTTTGTTTTGTTTTTTTCTTGCTAGAGGTTTCAGTTTACCTTGTTGAGAAATGCTAAAATCAAGAAAGTAATTTTTCCTGGTGGTAAGGTTATATGTGTTCATACAGTTTTAATTAATGTCTCCAAGCTTAAAATTGTTTTTAATTACTGAAAAACTTTTAAACTCTGAATAAACTTTAAGATATATACAATTAACAAGAAATTAAAGTCAGGATTCTCTCAGAACCACAATGCACCTAGTTCTCAGATGATCTCTGTGATAGTATTTGTGATCTCTGTGAGTACGTCACTCCTCAAAATGCAGACACTGCACTCCAACCACATCCTCTTTCCTTTACTTCATTGATTTCTGTTGCTTTTCAAAGTCGTCTCCTTTGATCACAACAATCACTCTCCTGCTGATCCCAACACTGACTCCATATGACTCAGCATCACCCCATCTTCACTATTGTGCAGTTTTTCACTTTTTGTGTTTGCTATTTTCTAGCCAAAACTGAACTTTTGTCCAGGAATCTTTAAAGATCCCATCCTCTCCCACCCAAACAGTACACTATTCAGATGTTCTCTGCATTTTACATCTCTCACAAAACCACCTTGTCTCCAATATTCAACAAAGAATCTTAATCCCATTGGTTATCTAGTTCTATAGGATAAGTCAAAGACAAGGTTAGAAGAACAAATAGGGCTTATAATGGAGAAAGACAATGTGGGAGAGTATACAGTTCACATTTAATCAAGGAGACCATGGTAAACCATTGAAGTTATTTGAGTCTTTAGTAGGTTGTTCTTTACAGACTGTATTGCAGGCAAAGGATTTATAGATGGTGAACTGGTTGGAAAGAAAGTATTAATGATCATTTTAATTATGGTAGAAACAGTAGAATTGTCCTCAAGGAATATAGATAAACCTGTGTATGTATGTGTGTGTGTGTGTGTGTGTGTGTGTATGTGTGTGTGTCTTTTGGGTACTTGGGATTGAAGAAACATTAAAATTATCTGTTGATGATAACATGATGGTAATATCTCTGAGCCAATATGCAATTATTCAGGATGGGAAAATTCATCTCATATGCTGTGATGATACACAGTGGTTAAATATAAAAATAATAATGATAATAATTTTTTTAAAAGAATAAAAAGCTAGAAATAAGGAGCAACACCAACATTAGAAGACGAGAATGAACTGGCTATTTCTAAAAAACGGAACAAAGGGAAACTTTTTACTTTTAAGACGAGCTGCCAGAACATCAACCAGTAGACAGGAGGTATCATGGTGTGACTCACTTTGTCTAATCAAATTTAAGAATTCTTGCTTCCGTTCTTATTTTCTCAAACTGTAGGATCAGACTAATTTAAAATTAAGTAATTCTATCCTTTAATGCTAATTCTTGAAAAAAAGATATAAAAATTGGCATATTACCCTGTAGTCAGAGATGGAAAACTCTCCCACGGTTTCAGCTAAATTATCTTTCAAAATGTTGTACAATGGGTAAGTCAGGACTCCAGGCTACATGTCAGATATATTTGATCTACATTATCAGGAAACTGAGCCTACTTTTATGTCATGTTTATGCAATTACTTACCATTTTCATGTGAGCTTCTCTTTTATAAAATACAAGAGACTTATAGAATCCATATATATGCATATTTATATATACACATATACATATGGATTTTACATATTTTACTTTATATGTGCGTATACATATATACATATATGCATACATTTTATTTTATATATAATATTAAATATTTAATTTGATGTGTTATACTATATACATTTTATTTCATATATGTATACATATAAACAAATATATGTATATATTAAAATTTTGTTTGTTTTTTGTGTTTTTTTGATTTGTTGTTTCTTTTTTATACATATGTATGTATATGTATATATAAAGCATTTATATTTTGTTTTTGTTTTCTTTTTTTTCATTATTTTTAATGCTCTAGGGCATGTACACTTGCTGGAGACAGAGAGAGAGAGAGAGAGAGAGAGAAAGAGGAAGTGAAAAAGTACCAGAGAGTTGGCCATGCCACAATCCCTTCTCTATTCTCAAGACTTTGGGCATGCACACGCATGTGCCCCGATTGTTTCTCAGGTTGCCAGGTCTGAGATCAAACTGTGCATTTGGCCATGTGGGATCCAGTTGTCTTAACCAACATGCCACCAGCTGGCCCGCTGGTAGTATTTTTAAGGACAAAACAAAACACTATTTATAATCATTAAAAATGAAAACCTATATCAATCAAGAGATTTTCCTAACAGGCAACCTTGAGGCAATAGTACTTTATTTCTACTAAAATGGACATATTTACACAACTTATTCAAAATAATATCAAAAAGCTTATGAGAATTAAAAAGAATTTTGGATATGCACTTCAAAAAGAGTAGGTTTCTTTGTAGCGTTATGAATGACAGCTGTCAACAAATAGTCTTTTGTGTTCTTATTCTAAATCTCATCTGCCAAGTTTACATCAAGTACAAAATATTACGACCAAGTAACAACAATGAATTTTACGTCTGATAAATTAAAATTTGAGAATCTGAGAATGGAAGGTAAAGTCAGAGACACTGAGTCCAATCTATTCATAACAACATTCCTTCTATTTCATATGTGACTAATGTGCTTCTATCTCTTTTGGACAAATAGCAATAGTACATGACTAAAAATCTATGTTTAGCTAAACCTAATTATGAAAAATTCTTTTTTCTAATGAATTAAAAATCTGGCTTTCAGTGTGTTTCTTTCTTTGTCCTCCCTGTACCTCTGAAAACAGCCCTCCATGTACCTGATTTTTCTTCAACAAATTAATCATTTAAAACATTGAGGGTTATGGACCTGCAAGTGGCATGGTGACTAAGGTTTTGGACTCCCACATGGCCAACTGTGGTTCGAGTCCTGAACTTGATAGCTTTCTCTCCCTCTTTGTCCCTCCTCTCTCTCTCCCTCTCTCTGCTGAATGCTCATGCCCTAGCAACTATAAGAAAATAATAATAACAAATAAAATAAATAATAAACTAAAAAAAATATTTTGAGGAGGCCCCCATAGTCTAGTGGTTAAGGGAGCCAGAGTCCAGAGAGGTGATCACAGTTCAAATTCCAACTACTATATATGTCTACTTAATTCCCATCATCCTCTTTTTTGTGGGCTACCCAGGCTCTTATCTGAAGAAAACACCTAACAATCACTCTAGTTGAAATCCCCAAATTTAAAACAAAGGCAACATAGTAAAATGCTATAACAACAAAAAGAACAAAAAGCCCCTAAGAAATACAGAATTTGCATAGCATTTTATTGTTAGAAATTTCATCAAAATTAAAAGGATAATGTATGACTCAAGTGCTCAGCAGAAGTTTAAAATGCTAACATCTTATCAAATGAACATTATGTGTTTTTTAAGAAATAAAAGCACTTGGGCCTGGTCACAGTGGCACACAGACTTGGAGGCTGAAACCCACATAGGAAGTCTGGGTTTAGTTCCAGGCCAACTTGAACACTCTTGGCAAAGTCTCAAGAGTCTGTAATCCTGCTAATTGGGAAGCTCAGGCAGGAAGATTGCAACACAGCAAGACCCTGTCAAAAATACCTATCTTTGTCTCTCACTTTTCCTACTCTCTCTTTCTTTCTTTTTCTCTCCTTTTTAAGGGGAAAAAAAAGAGAGAAAGAAAACATCTCAAGTGATGTCAGAATCCTCCTATTCCTTCACAAATCCTGGTCTCCCTTTCCACTCCCTAAATTCTAGTTTCATCATTAATTTGGGCTAAACATAACCTAAGTGCTTGCTATTTTACTGTAAACATTCATGAAATTCAATATTTTAAAAACTGGTATAATCAGTTACGTGCGTATCATTTGCTGTATGAATTGCTTTGATAATTCACACAGCAAATGATAATACATGACTTTTTGACATTATATATACTACTTTATTTTGATTCCTGCTAAAGTATAATGCAGATGTGAATGTCACAAACCTTATATACCTACTCTCCTGTTTGACAGACATAAGCCTTGTTTCCAATTTTCCACTATTACAAACAATTCTAAAATAAAGAGACTTTCTTATTTTTTTTTTGCTGTTCTTACTGTTGCTATAGGGTACATGTATAAGACAGAGAGAGAGAAAAAGGAAAAGTGAGAAGAAGGCACAACCTGGGAAGGTGGCCACATTTCAATACCTTGTTCCCAGTCTCCTTTTGAGATTTAGGGCACACACACACACTTGGCGTGTTTTGTGAGCCTCTAGGTCAGAGTCTCAAAATGCTCAGTCAGCCGGGTGGTATCCAACCACCTTAACCACACCACTCACTGGCCCATGAAATGAACAGTCTTGGATACAATTTATAAAGTGCATGAATGTATAACCAGCTTGAAGATATGAACATTTTTTAAACTTTACTAGATAATGTCAGTTTGCTTTTAAAAATTGCTATACTAATTTATATTTCCATCGGCAATTTGAAAATTGCTGTTTCTACACATTCTCCTAAATATTTGAGTTTCCATAATTTTACTGTTTAAAGTTCACCAATTTTAGGTCAATTTAATTACATTTCATGCTTTTTTAATTGGTGCTTCCTGAGTCTGGCCAGGAATCATCATTTTGACCGGCCAAGCTTTCTGTTCTCTGCTTTGTTCTTATTTTTACATTGAATTTTTAAAATCTTTTCCTTACTGACTTGTGGTTCTTTTTACTGTATATATTGACTACATATCATTGACTACATGTTACAAAGAATTTTCAGTGAATTTCATCTATATGTTCTAATTTTTAAAATGTTTTGATACACTTAAATTTCTCAAACTTTCCTATACTATTTGCAATTTTGACTATATTAAAAATATTCTGTTATTATTCCAAAATTCTTCCCTATCTAAGGCCATGAACATATTTCTTATATCTCTTCTTTCTCTTCTACTTCTTTTTCTTCTTCTTCCTTTTTTTTTTTTTTTTTTTGTTTCTAAAACAGGATCTTGCGATGTCACAATCCTCCTGCCTCAGCCCCTCAGCTGAAACTATAGGTTCTGGTCATCTGATCCAGCTCTTTCTTGGATAGTGTCTCATGATGTCACTCAGGCCAGCCTGGAGCTCAAAAGCCTCCTACCTCAGCCTCTCCCAGTCACCGGGATTATAGGCATGCACCACCACACCGGGCCTTTAGTTGGAACTGGGAATCAAACCCAAGCCTCTCATGTGCTCCCTGATTGTCAAGAACAGTATTAATAGGGTATGCCACTGTGGCTTGGCCATCCCTGTATTTCTTGCTAATGATTTGAAAGGTTTGTTTTCTATATTTAATTTCTTGATTGATCTGGAATTTATTCTGAGATAAGATGTATAATAGAATCTAAGTTATTACTATCCAAAAGTTACAGAGATTTTTTTTCTAATTTTTTAAAAATTTGCTATATTTTTGATGATTTGTAATTTAATTTAGACATCACAGGCTATATGGTTTATTTTTTAAAATAAGGTTTTTTAAATGAATTTTTTGTTATAAGAAAAACAGTTTTAGTTTTAACAGATCAAAATCAAAAAATTCCCTGTGCATGGGACCAGAAGGTAGCATGGTGGTTAGGATGCTGGACTCTTACATGGTCAACTGCAGTTCAAGTCCTGGACTTGGTGGCTTGAAACTCACACCAGGTACATGTGCATATGTAACTTAAATCCCAGAAGAAAAATGGAAGAGAAGGAATTGCAGCATGACTATCCCCTCAAGGGAGTGATTTCTTGCTTTCTGTCTGTCTTGCTGTCTCTCTGGAGACATTCACCTATAGCAAAAAAAAAATCTCTAAAAAAAAGTAATTTCCTGTGCCAGAGTACTTGATCAGTTTTAAAAATGTCTCATATATATTTTTAAATTTATTTACATTCATTCATTGTACATCATTACAGTATACAAAATGAGATTTTCCCATTCAGAATACACTGTATATTGGCTCAATCAAGGATATTACCATACGTGTTATCATCAACAAATAATTTTCCACTTCTTGTTTCTATAGTTTGCTTCCTTTCCCTCCCCTGACTTGATTCCCTACCTCTCATCCTCTGCCATTTCCCACCTCCCTCCCACACTGTCTCTGGTAGTTATAGCTGCTTTCTATGACTTTGTGTTTTTGTTTTTTTGTTGTTGTTGTTGTTGTTTTACATTTTATTGATTCACAAAATATCTTAATCTAAATACTTTCAATAGCAGTGCAGCTAAAATATACATATCTATCAACACATGTATGACTTTAGGCATAAACCTCAATGAGTAGAATGAACATACTATAAGTAGCACCTAGATGGGACTATATAGCTTAGTGCAGTCATTAAATAGATTTCTTTAGTGCATTTTTTTAGTTTCAAGAAAAAAAGTTTTAGTTTTAATAGATCAGAATCAAAAAACATTGAGAAGTTTTCTTAAGACTTAAAGACAGTGAAAAGGTTAGGATTCGGTTCAAACAGTAAGTAGATGAACCTGTCAACAGTTCAAGCGGAAATAAAAATACTTAAATGAGCTCACGCTCATCACGTTATCAAGTGCTAATATGAATTAAATCAAGATATGTCAATTATTACTCAGTTCTAAATTTAATAAATTATGTCTACTTTCTTTATGGGTTTCTGATATAAATATTTTAGGTACTTTAAAGTCTCACAACAGAATTATTATTTTAATCTTACAATTATGCCAATATGGGCTTTATATATTTAATCTATTTAAAAGACTATTTATTAGATTCATATGAGTGTGTGATTCTTATATAAGGTGTATATGTGTGCATGCCCAAAATCCCAAGAGGAGAATGGAGGAGAACATGGCCGTCCCCTTAAGGGGTGATTTCTAGCTTTCTGTCTCTCTGTCTCTCCAGTGAGCATACACAAACTAGTGCAAAACTCTCTCTCTCAAAAACAAAGTGGAGTTTATTTCCTTTTCATCCTTTAAAACTAAGCCAACTTAATAAAATGCAAGAGAAGTGATACTGTGAGACTGACAAAATGTGATCTCAGAAGTTGTATATATTGAAAAAAGAAATATACAAATGGACAATTATCAAGTATACATGAAGATAGAATTGAGATCTACAGCTTCTGCTGCAACCAATCAGAAAACCAAACTACATCCACTGAACTAGTTGGGTCAGAATAGTTAGGACTTGGTCAGTAACTGCCAGCTTCCCTATTTTACTTACTGATTTTTTTTTTTGTCCCTGCTTCTAACTGGGAAAAAGATGCCCCGAGCCAATCACTTAAGATGGCTCACTTCTAGTTAGCTCATCTCCACGCCTAGTGTCTCCAAGCCAGAACATGCTTGAAGAACTGCCTTTCTTCATTAGAAAGCTTTGCCACCCCTTGCTTGCCTCTATAGATCTGGAAGATACAGGTGTGGTGGCTAAACCTCTTTCTGCAGCAAATATGTGTAAATAACCTCTGTCTGTTCTCATTTGGGTGGTCTTTGCTCTTTCCTCCAGCTTTTGCCCAGAGCTTCCACTCAGAATTCTTAGAACCCCGAGGCTACAGGGAAGAACATCAGGTATCTTCCTGGAGTGAAAGGCACATGAAGACAGAAGTCTGGAAGCACTCATTGACAATTAAACTCCTAAACAAGTGAATGAAACCACTGAGTTGATCCAGAGCCAGTCAAGTCGCCACAGGCCTGTGGCTATGTGAGTGTCCCATGAAAGATTCGCAGGAAAAATGCGTGGCTTAGTCAAGCCCAGATTGCGGACCCATAGACTGCAACAAGAATTTTCTGTGCATTATTATACTTTTTTAAGTTGCTAAGCCTTGAGGTTACATAGCGATAGGTAGCTATAACACAAGGCAATTTACTTTTTAAAAAAATGTCATTCACAACAGAAGTAGGGGCACCCCAAACAGAGACTTCATACCATAATCCACCCCCAGCCTTAGCCAGGCTGGATCACCAGCATACACACATGCCTGGAAGGTGCAGGAAGGTGTCCTAATCCAAACCCAGGACCTTTCTACATGAAGTTACCGCTGGACCAATACGCCTGGCACAAAAGCTTATTCCTGAGGATATAAATTGTAGAGTCATTTACAAATATGCTAGAATGCTTTTAATACTTTTTTTTTTTTTTTAGCAATTACCCAAGTTTGCATGTGCTTCTTAGAAAGAGACTGGGGGTTTGGGAGGAGCAAGCAGAAAGCACCCTCCAGGGGGTATCTCTTCTCCAATTCTCTATCCGATTGATACTTTGGGCACCTGCATATATTTTCCCAGAATATCTTTCACACCACTAGGACTGAATTCGAACTGTGGTCAGCCAGGTGGGATCTATCTCCTTTAACCATTAGCCTATGGACTAGCTTGGTCAAACATGTTATATGAGGGGATGAGGTTCAGGTTTTTGTCATAAAGACTACCAGTATTTATAGAAGGTAACAGGAGGAGGAGCCAGTAAAGACTAAAGAAAAATTAAAATCATAGAGATGCAAAAATATTCAAATTCTTTCCAATAATATGAAGATGAAGGATATAAAACCTTTAGAAAATATGTGCCAAGGGTATCAAACACTGCTGAGAAAAAGAAAAAGCAAAAAGTAGGAAGAAGGGGCTATTGGTCCAAATATCATCATTAGCAGATGTAAAGGAAAAAAATGTGTATAAGTTGTTTCCAAGGAAATAAGTGATAGATTGCAATGAATAGAATAGATGATCAAAAATAAAGAAAAAAAATAAAATAAAGCAAGAAGTTTTTAATCTGGTATGTAGTCCTTTCTAGCTGCAGAGGATCAGATCTCTTCCAATATCCCAAGGATCCCTGAGACCACAGACAGTATTGAACCTGATGTACAAAGACATGGTGAAAAATTAACAATGATAACTAACAATTAAATAAAATAATTAAAATAACATTCTGTAATAAGAATTACGTGAATGTGATTTCTCTCTCTCTCAAAATATCTTATCATACTATACCATGGTTTTGTATAAAATTTTGAGAAGCAAAATGTGGATACAAAGAGCCTACTGTACTTTCAAAGGGAAAGGAAGATAAAGAACATTGGGCAGTGGGAAAAAAATTAAATAGATTATTTTCTAAAATTCAAAGGCCAAGAAATTGAAACAGAAATTCACTTATGGTTGTAAAATAATTCATTATAAAGGAAAATACAGAGAACTGACCAATACAGCTTTATAAATATCTCAGATATGGTTATATTAGGATAATGGCAATAATGAAATATATCTAAGCAAAGTTCATACATCCTAGAAGCCAGTTTGACTTGGTGATAGCAAGATAAATATACACAAAAGAAAAACATCCTGATTATGTTTTCCGAAGTTTGACAGTAAAGCGTCAGTAATTGGCTGTATCAATGCTGAAGGGACACTGACACTAACCTAGTCTCCCACATACTGCTATGGCATGATAATCTAGGAGCCTGGATCTCTATGGCAAATCTCAGCCACAATCCCCAATCTACTTGGCCTAATACATTAATTGCCTTAGCATTGCAAACCTTCACTGAGCATCTATGTGTGCTTTATGAGAGATCTTCAGCAAGTTCATGCAAAGTGCGTACTATGGAAAAAAAAAACTATTCATAGATTTCATATTAAAAATTGTACTAAAATAAACTGGTACATTAATTCCATTGCTTCATGAATTTTTTGAAATCATGTAAATTATTTTAAGATTTTGTAGCCCCTCTAGAACATACGAAATTTAGATAGGCAGGAGCACACAAAACAACTAGGAGACATATGAAATGTAACTTGCCATCTTCCATCTTCTGGCAGAATTGTAAAATATTGACTATTGCAGGGTTAAGTACGGAATATGTGAATGCCCATTTGCTAGGTAATGGAGCAACCAATAATTTGACATGACTACTTTCTAGAAGCTCGCCAGTAGAGGACTGATATTTTTCAGCTTCATATATCTCAAACAAATTTCCAGTCCCCTCTGAAAACACAAAGATGAGGTTTCCAGAAAATCTTCCAAGTATTATGACTGAAAGTCAATTAAAGCATAATATTATTAAATATACATATTATGAATTTATTGAAAAGTGCCAGTTTCAGGTAGAAATACTTCTATTTGTTTTTAAAAGAGCAAAACTGAAATTTAAAAACTGCCATATATAATGAAATAGAATAAAAATCTTTACCCTCCTGCATTTTGATTCACAAAGAGACCGTAACAGTTTTTGTTGGATTTTAAATGTCCTGTCTTTGTCATGAACCCTCCTTAAAACACAATTAAATTTTGCTAAATTCAATATAAGAACTTGTACTGCCCAGGCTCTAAAGGGAAATTGCTCAAATTCTCTTATTTATGAGAGTACATTTGAGGGTGGATGAGAGGTCTCAGGTCCTCATTCAGCCTAAATTTACTGCTTTTTGACAAATGAGCTTTGGTCCTATTGATGTCTTTGGACTACCTAGTAGCAGATAAGTGGTGTCCCAGGGGATAGGAAATCCTGGCATAGTAGCAGAATTCTCCTTTTCTTTCCTGTTCCTTTGGGTATCTGGCTGGCATCCATGGTTGCTATCTGCCTTAGATAACAGCCAAACCCTTGTTCTATTTGTTCTGGTCATAGTTGAGAACCAATGGTACCTTCCTGATGACTCAGCCTCACTTTGTTTTTCGGTGGACTTGAGAACGTTCTGAATTTCTTCCAGATTCATGCTTCCCCTGGGCCAGAGAATCTAACAAAACCTTGTCTGTGGGGTCATTCTCTTCCAGCTAGTGTTTCTATGGAGGCCCACTGAATCTTAACTCAGAGCTCCAGAGTTTATACAAGGGAAAG
>NW_006159832.1:2144796-2145303 GCF_000334495.1 Tupaia belangeri chinensis | reverse complement strand
GAGCTTAGCACAGCACGCTAGACCTTTTGCCTCTATAAGGCATTTTCCCTTCAGTGGGCTGAACAATTTCATGTTGTCCAGAAGCCTCTTGCCCCCACATTAGTCTCCTCTCAGAAATCCAAATAGAAAGAGGAGCAAAAAATCTTTACCTGTTGATTTTTAAGGATTATTTAACATAACCCTCTTCCCTTAGTCAGAGACAAGTGGAAACCATACATCTGACTAATCTTTTTCCAAATTGGCATTTATCCTCTTTGTTTCTCTCTTCCCCATACTACCACACAGAAGGGGCTCCCCAAATTCCTCACTATTTCAGCCCCTTTGGATGAGATAATAAGTCCTATTATCTAGTCAACTCAGGTACTAGAAATGCTAAAGAAAAACGAAAAGAAAATAGAACAGAGCGTTTCTCTAGTCCAAGAATGATGCCAAGATTACTGTTTTGCTGAAGGCTATAAATCCCTAGCCCTCACTCTCTAACTCCACCTCTCTATCCCCCCCCCCCCC
>NW_006159832.1:2111427-2144765 GCF_000334495.1 Tupaia belangeri chinensis | reverse complement strand
CCCGCCCAGAATTCTTACTTTCTTACTGGCCTAGAGCTATAACTATCTAAAATAAAGGCTAAGAGAAAGTAAGATTTCAGAAGAATATATTTAAAAATTTTCCCTCTTATACTAGTGTTTATATGTAGATGTTCTGGTAAGGCACTGTGCTAGGCAATAAGAAAATACAGTCACTGAAATATGAGGTGCATGAGTGAACGACACTGACACCATCTTTGCGCCTTTCCACTGTCCCTCTCCATCCTAATGTCTTTCGTTACCAGCTTGGAATAAGAGTTCTGCTTTAGTTAAATTCTTACCTTGAACAGTCATTCAGCCCTGTAACCAAGAAAATAGCTCTAGTTACTTGCCCTCAACAATAGAAAGGCTAAGGACCTTTGATCTTTAACCCTGGAGTAGTCCTAAGTTCCTCCCAGGTAACTTGTTCCCCCTGACCTTACCAATAGGAAGGACAGAAATCTTTTAACTCTAGAGGAACATTCATGACTTCCTCCAAAGTTTTTCCCTATTGGCGTCTTAACAAGTTGGTTGGGTTGGCCCTCATAGCACCACAGTTAAGCCAGTGCATAGGGAGTCAGAACCAGCATGGCCAACAGCGGATAAAGTCCAGCCCAAGTGGCTTGAGGAACAAGCCAGTATGTGTGTGCACATGCCAAAATTCCTGAGGGATGGAGACATGGAGGAAGGGCGAATGCAAGAGACCATTCCCCGCTTGAGAAAGTGGAGTCTGTACCAGTGCACATATGAGAATCAACTTCTGCTGATCCTCCACTCCCATCTGTAAATCACTCTCTGGCATTAAGCTTTTATCAAATCAAATAATCAATGGAACTTTCTACTTCACTTTCAGTCTCAGAGTACAATTGGACATGAATGGTCTTCAAAACATTCACAGAAAATATATATCATGAGAAAGTTATTCATGGATTTCAAAATGTTTTTGCACCAAAATGTACTCATACTTCAAGTCTGTTTTTCCATGAACTCTTTGAAGTATTCTCATATGCATCAGTAAAGAGTCTCAGTACCAAGAAAATTAGCTATGGCAAGTGCAGGCACTATATAATCATTTGTTTAAAAAACATGTGAAATGAAAAAAAAAACAACACACACAATTCAAGTATGTGTGTGTAAATTGAAAGCAGGTGCACACCTGAACCTAGAAAATGGTAGCATAAAAAACCTTATAGTATTTAAGTAAGTTCTGGGTCTAGAAAAGCATTAACAATAGCTCTTTCATTGATCCTAGTTCAAAAATAAGCGTAATTGAAAAGGAATTCCAGACCCTTTTTACAATTGTTAAAACGTACCTCAGTTATGTTGATTAAGTTAGACATGAATATTTTCTGTTATTTTGAAAATTTTAAAGTAATAGTTATTCCTGAATTTTGTTAATTGTATAGAGATCTTACCAATTATACTATCTTTCACCTGTTTCTCTTTTCAGCGATACCTGTTGTGTTACATATTTTTAAGCTCTACTTCTATAATTACAGTACATACCACGTTTAAAAGTAGTGCTAAGTTAGAATAACATTTGTGTTGTGTTTACTCAGCACTGAGAAATCACATTTTCATAAAAATTAAACATGAATCACTTAAGCACTAAATTAGTGTTTTCTAATCAGGAATGTGCAAGCACATTCTACTACAGGTTATCTGCCCATAAATGATACTCTAAAAATATATCTTAAGTGAAAAAAAAAAATTTCAAGTACAAGAAACTTGCACCTTAATGTTAGAAATTCTGATATACAGACAGTCTTGATAAACTGGATTAGGGGATATAAGTCTTATTGCAGATATTTTGTTGACCTTCTCTGTGACCTGGTGCAAAGTCACTATATCTGAGACTTTTTTTTTCTCTTAGAGATGTTTTCTATAAGAAGCGTGAGTTCACCCCTGGAGTGATGGCTACCCTGCAATCCTTTCTCCTCCATTCTCATCTTGGGATTTTGGACACACTTGCACATGCACCCAGTGTGAGTTTCAAGCCACCTAGTCCAAGACTTGAACCATGGGCGGCCATATGGGAGTCTAGAACCTTAATCACCATGCCACCTGCTGGCCCCAAGATTCTTTTTTTTTTTTTTTTTGCAATACCACAGAGACAATATGTATTTCACTTGTCCTGAAATTATGCTAGACATTGTGGCAATATGAAATGGAAAAAAAAAGATATTTGGTGACACAAAATGAGAAAACAGAATTAACATGTTTTCAAATTAATATATAGATTCAAATATAAAAATACAAGTATTTTTGGAATACATCATAAGCGGATGAAAGGAAGACTTTTACTGGTGACATAGATCTAGAAATTACACACCAACCATACAATACTTGCAACCATGAATAAAGTAATATTGGTTTACCTTTACTTTAATAAAAAATGTCCCCTTCCCATATTATACTGGATCCTATTGTCACAATTTTATGTGTGCTCTTTAAAACACCCTTCAGCAGAAAGAAAGTGTTGTCCTATGCCTACAGAAAAGTCTTAGATAGATTTTATATATTTTCACAGCCCTTGGCTAAGTTACACAGGCTAGTAGTAATTTCTTACTTGGCATCTCTCTAAAAATAGCAAATGGCTAATATTAGTGTCAGTAGCAATCAAGCAAGAGATTTGCAATCTTTCATGCTCCTAAGGCCAATCTGGCAATGTGTTACAGCAGATGATTCTACAACGACCAGTTTCCTGCCCCTGTATCTCCCGATATGTGAGCATGTGGAAGACTGATCTGCCGTACAGTGTGTGAATCTCATCCTAAGGAGGCTGTGATCGCATCCTGGGTTTATCCTTGCTTCTTATGGAGGGACTTTGAAAAGCCTTCATTATTTTCGGTTAAATTTCTTTGCTACAACATTTAGCTCTAAATATCAAAATAAATCCTAGCTTTTGTTTATCAAAAGCATTGGTGGCAAATTTAATTCAACTATGATCTACCTACTGTGTGTGGGATTGTCTTTCTTTTAAATGTCCTTTTAGGTAAAATATGAAAATTTCAAATCATCCAAACTGGCATTCTTATTAAAAAGAAATTTACTGGGCCAGACTGTGGTGTGGTGGTTGAGGTGACTAGATCCCACATGGACAACTACATGGTTCAATTCCCAGACCTGGCAGCTTCAGAAATAGGCCTAGTGCGTGTGCATGTGCAGCCAAAATCCCAGTGTATGTGCATGTGTACCCAAAATAGAGGAGAAACAACTGCAGCAAGATCACCTCCCCATGAGAGGTGCTTTCTCATATTCTCTCTCTCTCTCCCACCCTCTCTCTCTCTCTCTCTCTCTCAAGCACATGCACCCTTTGACAAATTAAAAAAATAAACAAATAAAAGAAGTCTCCTATTCAAAAATCCACTTATAGAGCTCTAGAATATATTCTAGGAAACTTGTTTGAGTATTATATTTTAGGAATAAGTCAAAAATAATTACTGAGCATCTAATAATACATAGCTTAGTGTACAATGAAGGGGAAGATTTTGTGTAAGAATTTCAGCTCTGACACTTGATAGTTTGTGACTTTCAGTTAGCTCTACAGATGCTTAGAGAGCTTTGTGACCAAACTAAAGATAAAAATCAAAATTCCATAAAATTATTATTGAAATTTATAAATAATGATGTAAATAAGCTAGTACAGAACATAGTATGTATTTGAAGAATGTTATAAACCATGTTTTCCCCGATATGTAATCTCATCCCACAAAAACAACAAAATAAACACTTAAAATTGGGGAAATGTATTTCTACTTGGGGAGACAAATGAATATAAAACACCATATAATATATAAAACACCATATAGCTAAGTGCTAAATTATGGAATAAAACAATAAGTACAGTTTATGAAGTAGGAAATACCTAAAAAGGCGAATATTATATTGTAAGAAAGTGACATGGATTTTGAAGAATAAATATGATCTTAGTGTTTTCTTTGTTTTGGTCTTCAGGCTTAAGTCCAGTTTTCTTAGCAAAACACACAAGGTCCTTACTCTCTAAATCCTACCAACTCCATCTACCTCATCCTTGTCTTTTCCTTGGCCTTGGATCTTGCCAAATACATTGTTATGCTGTGATAGTCTGTATCATTGTGGATTTCAACCATAGTCTGCAGCTTCACTAAATTATTTTGAAATCTCCTGAAGAAAAGCAGTTTCACCTTGAAGCTAATGATGATTTTTGTTTTATACATCAGTCTTCTGATCTTTGTTCATGTGAGTCTATCTCCAAAAGATGCATCTGCTTTTGTAGTCTATTAAAACCAATTTTCTAAGTCATTAATATAAGGGAGAGACTCTGGATTAAATGTTCACTAAGGTAATAAATATTTCCCCATGTCTTTTTAAACTGTTTGGCTTAGAGCATGTGTACTTGCTGGAAAGAAAGACAGAGACTGAGAGGGAAAGTGAGAAATCACCTTGCAGAAGGAGATGGCCAACTGCAATCTCTTCTCCTCCATTCTCCTGCTGGGATTTTGGGCATGCATAAATATACACCTGACATTATTTTCAAGCTGCCAGATCCGGGACTTGAACAATGGTCACCCATATGCAAGTCCAGTGCTGTAACCACTATGCCACTTGCTGGCCCCTAAATATCTCCCTTTTAAAGTTACATGGCAGGTAGAGGGTTGGTTGTACTTCTAGAACCTACCTAGAGCTCTGTATACCAGGACATTAGCACCCAATTGGTAATTCTTTCCAAGTTGAATTTCTACACCATCTAGTGGAGGTAGACAGATACATATAGGTGCAGAGACACCTCTATCTATCTATGTATCCATCATTTATCTATCTATCTTATATAAAGTATCTCCAAACCTAAGTAGAGACTTAAACACAAAGTTGTGCAGAGTATCTACGCTACAGAAATTTATATTTGGGAGAATATAGTTGTGGTTAGAGAAGTAATTGCTGAATAAACACAAGTCACAGAGAAAGCTGTTTGAGTAGATAGATGTTGCAAACTTACAGACTTGGAAGAAATTATGGTTCCCTGGTCCTGTGAATTCAAATAAGCAAGATATCTGCAAATTGGATTTCTCAGTTCTCAGTCTCATGGAAAACTTTCCTATATGCTCTAAGCTTGTCAAAGCTTCCCAATGCTTTACTTACTCCCTACAACTGTGTCTGCAGATCTGAGCACATGTGTTTGTGCATGTGTACATGCATGTATGGGGAGACTGGGATCTATTAATTTGCTCTAAGTGAATTCCTGTGTTCAGCGACAAGTCCAAAGGAAGTCAATAAAAATTACCCCCACTATGCCTTTCGTGCAAGGCACAGGGCCAGCCACGTCAGCAATTACTTTCATTAGAGCTGGTGAAGTTGAATATTGTGGCTGGAATCCAAACTGACCTGCAGTCTCGAAGTCTTTAAATTTAATAAAACCCATATTTTAGGCTGGTTCAGGCTAATTTTTTTTTTTTTTTTTTTTTTTAGGCTTTTTAATGGACACTTTGTTTTTAAGAGTACTTCTGTGATAGAGTGTATGCAGGGTTTTTTTTATTATTAATGAAAGACTTGATGAGCTAATGCTTTTAAAAGATCATTAAGGTCATTTGAAGTACAATTTTTATTTAATAGCAGGAGAATTGAACTCAACATGAATATACAGGTCGTCTACCTTTCATGTACTAAAATGCTGGGTGCAGAATACCAACTTCACAGCTTGATTTTAAATGCTATGTTAAGGTTTGTATTCCAAAAGTATTTCAAAGAGATGATTCATAAGATGCAACAGACTCCATTGAAGTCTAAAAGTTAATGCAGCACTGAGCTTGCAATATTATATTCTTGATGTTAAGGAAATGATTTCTTTTATAAAGAAGCATTAAACACAGACTTCATCAGCTCTACATAAAGCTTCTGTTTGAAACAGAAAGATTAAGGGCTCGTCAAAATATATTCCAATCTGAATTAGGAGGCAAACTCTTCAAATGGTTTCTGCAATCACTTTATGGATTTGGGTACTGTGTGTTTAGTATATTATAGATCATGTATGTCTTGGAACCTGTAATCAAACAAATCTATTTTAGTAATATTTATACAAAAACAAAATTAAATGTGCTCCAATCAATCCCACAGAGATCCTTAGACTTTATTCATAACATAGGCATTTCAAATGATAGTTGTACTGGGCATAACTCTTTTATATACTATGCATACATTTTGTTTTTAACATGTACATAATTTCAAACTCATAGTGTCCTGTGTCGCCTCCTTAACTCATCCAAGGAAAGTGCCTCCAGATTTCTGGAAGCTCCTAAACTAGCTTCCCCTCCTGCTGCAAAGATACAGCAATGAGCCCTTCTCTGGTGCTCACCTTGAGCCTGTCCAAAATTATCCATGGTGTCCTTCATCTCTCTCATTTGGGTCATCACAAAAACAACTCTGGGTCAACCCTTACCTTCATCCCATGTTGTTCTCATCTCCAACTCCTGAAAAACTCACTCTCCCATCTAATGCCCCCTTCTTAGATGTGCCTTCACTTTGTAGCTGAAGTCGTGTCCCCTTCTAGAACGCTGCTGCTTGCTGTCTTAGGCACTCTCCAGTGATGCTGGTAATCTCCCACATGCCCGTCTGCACCCTGGCATCAGCTCCCCTTTATTATTTCCAGGTTAATTCCCCAGAAATTTCCAACTTAGAATTTTATGCTTCCATATTATTCCAGCTGATGCTCCTTTTAGGGAAATCATCCATCCTAACCCCCCTCTCCCCTCCATTTGATATAGTCTTGTACAAAGATCACTGGCCCATTTCTCATGCTGCTCCTGCCAAAATCCTGGTGACTTCACTCACCCAGACAAGCCCCTTCTTACACCCACTAGCTTCATGGGTCCTAAACCTCCTCTCTACAGTGAACTTGTCTTCTATCAATTCCTCACATGGTCATAACTCAGACTTCACCATACCAACCAAGGATACTTCTCCGCCCCTCTCAATTTCAATTTCTTCTTTCTTTCTTTCTTTCTTTATTTTTTTTGAGAGGTTTTTGCTATAGGGCGCATGCACTCACCAGAAAGGCAGAGAGAGGCAGGTAGAGAGAAAGCAAGAAATCACCCCCCAGGGGGAATGGCCCTTCTCTTCCATTCACCACTCAGGATCTTGGGCACACATGCACATGCGCCCAGCGTGAGTTTAACTCACTGGGTCCAGGACACGAACCGTGGTCGGTTACATGGGGGTTCAGTGACATAGCCATTACGCTAACTGTTGGTCCCCGAACCTCTCACTTTCTGACATCCTATGCTCCCCCTTATGTCTATCTTTCTAGCTGGTTCCCTCTAGAACATCATGAATGCAAACTCAGCGATCCTCCCTGGTGTCTGTGTCCTTGTTTCAAGTCTGCATATCTTCATTATACGCAGTCCAGATGCGCCCTTGGTCCCATTGCTCCTCTCTGACTTGCACCACTCCCCTAACGTGGTTGCCACTGCACACCAGCAGCTGAGACCGGCTAAGAGCAGCACACAGATACGCTGGAGCCTCTCGTTATATTCATGACCACTAATCACCCAAAGACACATACGGCTGCCCCACTCTACTGTTCTATTCATGTAGTCTCATCATCTTTCCACCCTCAGAGAGAGACTTTTCTGAATGAAACTTTGGTATTACATTACTGCTTCTCTCACCTCACCCCTGCAAGTCTTACACCCCATCTATATTCTTCCCCCCACCCCCGTACAGGTTTTTGCCTTAGGGCATGTGTACTCACCAGAGAGAGAGAAACAGAGACAGAGATAGTGAGACAAAAAGTGACAAATCACCACCCAGGGGAGATAGCCATGCCACAATCCCTTTTCCTCAATTTTCTTCCCAGGATTTTGGGCACACACACACAAACATGTCTGATGTGAGTTTTGAGCCACTGGGTCTAGGACTTGAACCGCAGTTAGCCATGTGGGAATCCAGCAACATAACTGCTATGTCATCTGCTGACCTTGACCCCATCTATGCTCTTATGGAATGAACTGTCTTATTGTTTTACTGAGAACATAGGAGAAGATTAAAAATAGGTATCATAAGCCTGCATTGCCCCATCTCGCCAGCTGTTTGAATCTATACTCCGGGTCTTTCATGCTATCAGTGAAACATCCTTACTCTTTAAAGTAATCCTCCCGTGTTCATGTAAAATCACAGTGCTGCTTACTTGAAGATATTGCTCATCCAAGTTCGCCCTCCTTGGTGATCCAGTTTTCTGTCTCATCTTGAATATCCCCTTAAACATATAAATACAATGTACTTTTTTCTATCTTACAAGTAAAACAAACAAACAAAACAACAAAAAACACTGCTCTTTTCCCCATTCTCTCTTCTACCATATCTTCCTATTTTGCGTTTATATCAAAACTCCCTGTAAGAGCTGTCTATGCTCTCTCCTTTGAATCATCCCAGTAAGAACTTCACACTCGCCATTCTACTGAAAGGTCCTTGTCAAGGCCACGATGCCCTCATGGTAAAATTCAAAGGGAAACTGCCTCTCCTTATCAGTCATAACTGAGTAGCAATATCTGGCCGATGGGTCAGTTGTTTCTCTCTGTAAAACATGCTTGAAATGGCATCCAAGGCAGAGCACGCTCCTGAGATTGCCTCCTCGCAGGCAGCCACACCCCTCTGCACTGTGCACCTTGGTCCTCCCTTCTCGACTGTCTAAGGCCTGGATCCAAGGACATAGGCCTGTGGCCTCCTCACTGCACTCGTTCTAATCTCATTTTTTAAAATAAATTTTCCTTATAAGATTACTCCTTATTCTCTATTTTTTACTTAACTTCATTTATTTATTTATTATTATTATCCAGTTTGATCAGAGAGAGAGAAAGAGGGAAAGTGAGAAAGTATGCCATCAGGTCAAGGACTTGTACGACAATTGGCCATGTGGGAGTCCAGCGCCTTTAACGACCATGCCTCCAAGATGTTGATCCATCTTGTGGCTGGTGACTCCAACATGTAAATGTTCATCCCAGTTCTCTCTCCTGAACTCTAATTCATAAATCCAGCTGCTTACATGGCATGTCATCCTTGGGTGGCTGATTAGCATTTACATTTGACTTGCCTAAAAGTGCACCAAATACACCCTACCTCAGATTTTCACTTTCTGTTTGTTATATACCCAGACATGGTATTTCCCCCAAGTTCCACATGGCTCTGCCTCTAGAATTATCTTATTTGTTTGTTTTTAATTTGCCAGAGGATGATAGATTAACTAAAAAAAAGTGAGAAAGCACCCTTTATGGGGGATGGTCATGCCACAATCTTCTCTCTCTTCCAATTCTTTCTCCATTCAGGATATTGGTCAATGCATAAGCATGCATACACACACACACACACACACACACACATACACACAAACACACACACACACCTCTAGTGTGTTTTTCAAGCTGCCAGTCCAGGATTTGAACCACAAAGTTGACCTTGTGGGATTCAGTCGCCTTAATAACAATGCCACTGGCTGACCTAGGAAGAGATTTTATTAACACCCTATTTAGCATTGTAATTCAATCCTTAGCCTGACACCGCCTATACTTTTTCCACTGCCTCATTTGTTTTTTTCAAGGTATATATTTATATTATTATGCTAAGGGAACATACTTCCATTTCTCTCTTTTTTACAATTTGCATTTAGCCACTGTATATTTTTAGAGCATACGAAATGACTTTTTCCGCATAAACACAGTGCCTATTAGTCAAGTCATAGATATTACTATGTACATTATCATTAATGGATAGCTTCTCATTTTTATTTCTGTTAAATGTTTTTCCCCTGATCACTCCTTCCCACCCCATTGCCCATGTTTTCATATCACTTATCACTAAGTGATACACCATATATTTCAATTATGTACTTGTGTGTGATATGGGTCCCTTCACTAGAATTAAGAGCAATGAGTGTAGAGATTTTTGTTCTGTTTTGTTCAATCCCATTTATCTAACCTCTAGAAAATGTCTAATATATAATAGTTGAGATTTTAGGCAAGTCAATAAATATCCATAGAGCAACAAGCATAAATGTATGAGGAGTCAAATACAAGAAATGAATGTTTGTGTTCCATAACTTTTAATATTGTTAATATATAATAATGTAGAGGTAACCTTTAGGGTTAATTTATACTTAACATAATTTTCCACGTAGAGTGTTGTAAACATTCTAGAAGCAACCAAATAATCCAAATTCTGGGTGACTCAAAATTCACATTCTTACTTGTTGCAATATACATAGCAAAAATCATCCCTGACAATAGATTTTTATATGTGTCTAAAATGAATTTATAAACATAGGTGTTTATATAGAAATTACTGCAATTTAAATATAATTAGAAAGGAAAACACATACAAGAATGAATGATTAAAGCACATTTTAACTCATTAACCTCTATCACTTAATATATGCAAATGAATTCTCTCATATTTTAGTCAGCATTATTCTATCAATTATAAATCATTTTTCCTGTTATTAGTAACTGATCTTTCACTACCATTTATAAAAGGAGGTCTTTAAAATGTTCCTGGAAAATATATATTATGAATAAACTATGTGTAGATTTCAACATTTTTTGCATAAAATAAACTCATACTTTAATTCCATCTCTCCAGAAACTTTTTGAAGCTCTCTCATACTTATCTTTAGATGGTACCATTTCTGAAATGATTGTTAATATTTTTTTGAGAGGTTTTTGCTGTAGGGCATGTTCCCTCGCCAGAAAGACAGAGAGACAGAGAGATAAAAAGCAAGAAATGACCCCCCAGGGGGGATTGCCATGTCACAATCCTTTCTCCTCCATTCTCCTCTCAGGATCTTGGACACGCACGCACACACGCCTGGCGTGAATTTAAGCAACCAGGTCCGGGACTCGAATCATGGTCGACGACATGGGAGTTCAGCGACATAGTCATCATGCTAACTGCTGGTCCCAGAAATGATTATTAATATTTTTGAGAGAGGTTTTAGCTACAGGGTGCATGTGCTTTCTAGGGAGACAGAGAGACAGAAAATGAGAAATCATTCCCCAGGGTAGATGGCCAGGCTCAAGGTGGAATCATGAAATGGCTAAGTTTTAGGATGGAGACAGTGATGACTCAGTGATTGACCTAAGCAGCATGACCTAGACCTAAAACAAAGGTTTTTTCCATCCCTCATAGAGTAGAATAGCATAGAATAATGCTTCCTTCCAGGAAGAATAATGGTTTTCATGGCCCAAAGTTTCTAAACAAAAAATCTCCTGTCCTTGGTACCCACTCCAAAATTAAGAAAATAATTGGACCCATCCAGCATGTTCTCCTTTCTACCAGGAGGAAAATACATGCACATGACTCACCTAAAACAAGTCCAGACAAATCCCTTCCAGATCCAGATAAAAACCCCTCACCACAGTTCTACCTTGGCAACCCATTGTCCTGGACTCCAACCTTCTTGGGAGCTCTGTTTTTCCTCCTCTCTCTTTTAATAAATTCCCCACTTCGCTATACCTGAGCATGTCCATGGGTCTAATTCTTCCTAAGTTTGGAACAAAATCCCATGTCTCACTTCAGGTGTGAACCTGATCACGCCTGGGTCCCTGCATTCCTGTGTCACTATTCCATGCACTGGCCCCATGAAATGATTGTTTTAATATGATGTGACAAAACAAAAATCAGATCTCATTGCTGATTTTCTCCCTCAGTTTGACAGTCTCTCCAATGAAGACAGGCAGGCCCCATTACCAATGGAGTCTGCTTCCCCACAGTGCCTTCCAGACTATTCTGACAACACCACAAAATGGTCTTTTGGAGAAGTACATTACACGAAGCCATCAACTTGCAGGGAGCTTTGTAAAGATGAATCTGAACCCCTATCTATCACCATTAACAAAAATCAACCCAAAGTGGATCAAAGATCTAAACCTAAGACCGCAAACTATAAAACTGCTGATGGAACAGACTGGGGAAACTCTGGGAGACATTGGGGTAGGCAAAGACTTAAGCAAGACCCCCAAAGCACAGGCAATAATCCCCAAAACAGACAGGTGGGATTACATCAGATAAAGGAGTTTGTGCACAGCAAAGGACACCATAATTAGTGTGAATCAACAACCCTCGGAAGGGGAGAGATTTTTTGTTAACTGTGCCCCAGATAAGGGACTTATACACAGGGAACTCAAGCAGCTTACCCAGAAGAAAATGATTAACCCAATTAAATGATAGGGAAATGAGCTGGATAAACAACTCTCAAAGAAAGACATACAAAAAGCCAAAAAGCATATGCAAAAATGCTCAACATCCCTCATTGTAAGGGAGATGCAGATCATAACCACAATGAGACACCACATAACCCCAGTGAGAATGGTGAAAATTAAAAATACAAATAATGATAAATACTGGAGGGGATGTGGTGAAAGGGGAACACTCCTACACTGTTGGCGGGAATATAAATTGGTCCAGTCACTGTGGAGAACAATATGGAGGTTCCTCAAAGACCTTCAAATAGAACTACCATATGATCCAGCAATTCCATTCCTGGGTATTTACCCAAAGGACAGGAGAGCACTCAGTCAGAAAAGTGCTTGCACAACTATTTTCATTGCAGCATTATTCATGATTGCTAAGGCTTGGAACCAACCCAAATATCCACAAAAAGATGGATGGACTGAAAAATTGTGGCACATATATTTCATGGAATACTATTCAGACATAAAAAACAACAAGACTTTGGAATTTGATAGAAAGTCAACAAATATGGAAAATATGTTGCTGAGTGAAGTAAGTCAGGCTATGAAAGAGAAACATTGTATGTCTCCACTTAACATATACTGACTGTCTGCACTCTGTGGTAGAGACTGAAAGACTGGAGAACATAAAAGTATTAAAAATTGCAATGGACACTAGAGACAAAGTGGAAAGAGAGTGTGGGAGGGGAAGAGCATAGGAAAGGAAGTTTGGGGGGAAATGGAGAGGTCAGACACTTGTGGGACACAGATAAAATTTATTATCTGTTGACGAGGATGTGTATAATAGTCTCAACTGAGTTGTACTAAGGTGTAAATCACGGTGGGTGAAGTCTCTTCACAATCTAAATGATATATACTCATTTAATGAACTAATAATAATAATAATAATAATTAAAGAATCCATGGCTCCAGGTCTTTTTTTCTACCTGTAAACCAAACTCCAGAGAAGAAGCCTACCTATGTGCTTCACAGCAATTGAGGACACCCACAATAAGGTGTCCTGTGTTTTAGACCAATGTGGCTACTATGCTCTTATCACAAGTAACATTTATCAGAGAGAATCAAAAGGGAGTAGCCCCAGGCCCACCCAGGGCCCCATGATAAGGAAGCCGGATTTCACATGGCTGAACCACATGGTTTATGTCCTGGACCGGATGGCCTGAAAAGCATACTGGGCAGGGCCAGCAGGTGGTGTTGAGTGCCCTCTCACCTTCTCTCTCTCTCTTTTAGTCTATATTCTCTCCAGCAAGCACACATGCATTCTAGCAAAACTAAAAAAAAAAAAAAATCATTTGATCATGTTTAATGTTATTTTGATTAATAATATTAAATAATAATTGAATTTGAAGAGCTGTGAGTTGGACTTGAGCTAAAATGTTTTTTGTTGCATTACTACATAGTAAGCTAGTCATGATAGCAGGTACTCTGGACCAGTTACTCTTCTAAGCACCTTGCATTTATTTACTAATTTAATTATAACAAAGAGCTTATAATATCAATCACTTTATAATTATCATCCTGAATTTATTTCTTTTTTTTGTTTGTTTCTGTTTTTGTTTCTTTAGTTTACTATATGGCATGTATACTTGCCAGAGAAAGAGAGAAAGTGAAAAAGAATCCCCCAGGAAGGATAACCACACCACAGTCCCTTCTTCTCCGTCCTCCTCAGGATTTTGGACATGCACATACACACACTCAGTGTGATTTTCAAGCTGCTGGGTCTGGGACTCAAACAGCACAGCCATCCATGTGGGATCCAGCCTTCTTAACCTCTATACCGTCTGTTCACTCCCTAGTTTTGAAAGTCAAACTGAGGGACAAGTGGAAGAAATTATTTGTGCACAGCATTATAGTTAATTTGCACACAGGGGACTGAGTTTCAGAGGCCACGCAACATCCCAATCACGTTGAACCATTTCTCAAATCCATGCCGCATCAGTAGGAAACCATTACTAGGAAAAGATGATCTTAGACGTTTGTATTCCCTATAGATCATTTTTTATCTGGAACAAATCCTTACTTTGTGGAATTCATCAGAAAAGACAATGAATACAATTCAAAGATAAATGATACCCAGTAAGAATTGGGAGAATTTAGCTTGGGGGGGAAAAGGCAGTTAAAATGGACAATTATAATCACCTTATGTTTTTTTCTTTATTGTCAAGGAAATAGAGAAAGCACACCTAACCCCGCCATGGGGCATGATCATTCACAATCGATCCTTTTTGTTTTCCCTCTCTTTCTTCATCCCATCAGGTTTGGGCATGCGCACACATGCACATGGTGTGTTTTTCAAGCCACCACGCCTGGTAATCTACAGTCGGCCATGTAGGATCCAGCTTCCTAGGCAAAGGACTTAACTGCTACGCCATGGGGGCAACCCAATAATTACCTTAATATCTAGAAGGAATTTCCACCTAGCTTCAATCTCAGAATCTTTAGATTGTCAATTTTCTGAGTGAGACTGGTTTCAAATTCTGCTGTGATCCACCTACTAGCTGTGAGCACAGACATGTTACTTAATCACAGTCCTCATTTACAAAGTGAGAACTTTAATACCCACCTATATCCACATGGTTTACAGAGGCTAATGAAGTTCTGTAAAACACTTAACAGAGCCATTTAATCAAAAGTTCTAAGTGCCATGGGAACCAGCAGTTAGCATAATGGCTATGTCGCTGGACTCCCACGTAGTCGACCGCGGTTCGGGTCCCGGACCCGGTGGCTTAAAACTCACGCCGGGTGCATGTGCGTGCATGCCCAGGATCCCGAGAGGAGAATGGAGGACAAGGGATTGCGGCGTGGCCATCCCCCCTGGGGGGTGATTTCTCGCTTTCTGTCTCTATGTCTCTCTCTGTCTGTCTGGTGAGCGCACGTGCCCTACAGTAAAAATCTCTCAAAAAAAAAAAAAAAAAGTTCTAAGTGCCATTAACTTGATCCTTGGTTTCGGAATTGTACTTCGTAAAACATCAGTTGTGGCTGATCAAAATGAAAAAGAGAAACATGATTTTAGGCAGGACTGGATTGCCCCTGTTCCAGACACGCATGCTTCCATCTGTCGGCTCCCTAGTGCAGGGTGTGTCGGTATCACTTCCATGATAGCCTTTGGGCTAGCACAAAACCAGACAGATAAGAAACACTTGAAAGTAATACTCAAGTTCCGTTAGCAATTCCATACAGATGCTCTGGGCTGAATAGTGCATGCCTCTAAGACGTTCCTTAGAAGAGAACCACTCAGTAGTTTAGAAACATGCGTGGTTGTTTTTAGTAGTAGTACTCGCTGTGAGAAGTATTTTACTTCCCTCATTTAGTACTCTGAGTAATGCCTTATGTTTGGATAGCCTGGCCTGTAACAGGCATGACTGTGACGAGCAGAGGGCAATTCATGTAGACTGGCTTCTGTTAGCACTGGCTGCTGGAAACAATGCCAGCGATTTTATTTTGGGTCTATTAGTAAAATGACAGCACTAATTCATTTCACAGAGGGACCAAACAGCTGTCAGATGGCAGTGAGCATAATAGTGCACATATTACAATTTAGTTATGCTGAGTAGGATTTTTCCTCCTGGCATAGTTTTCTACTGTAAAGTGCTTCAGTTTTTCCCACATGGTCTGAGTGACTCTCACAGTGCATCTGTCCTCAGAGAGCACAGTTAAAATCAATATGAACGACTCACAAGTGGACTCCTAGTTGTTCATTCATCCCATGCAAAAAAGACGAAATTCAGGGAAATATAAGTGATGGGAGTCACTGAATTTTTCAGAAACTGCAATTGCGAATGCATACTCACTAGTTTCTTTGACTCTATGAACTTAAGTGATGTAAAGGGCTGACACCATGGTTTTGTGGTTAAGGTGTCCAGATCCCACATGGCTGAACCATGGATAGAATTCCGGTCTTGGCAGACTTGGAAAAAAAACACATGCATGCATGCTCCAAATCCTGAGGGAATGAAGAAATGGACAAACATTTGTGATGTGACCAAAACCCATTCATAAATACTTTCTCAAATTTCCTTTCTGTCTTTCTTTGATGAACATACATATCCTCTGACAATTACCAAATAAATAAATAAACAGAATAAGGAAAAGAACACAAATATAAATTTGCTATCATCACATTCATGAAATGTTGCAACCGTTCTCATATTTCATGCATCTAAGATTTCCTATCAAAAAGGAAAAAAGTTAACTAAATACATAAATTTTGATATGCATGTCAGTATTGTGGCATATGGGATGGTCTCAAACAAGTGTGAAAGTTAAAAAATGGAAAATCAGAGGTGGAATGCTGAAACCCCATCTTAGTGCGTTAGGAAGGAGAGTGCATCCAAAGCTGAAATGTGTTCTGTGTCTTATTCCTGCACAAAATCTCCCATTTGCTACCTCCTACACCCAGGCAGAACTGCGGGAGAAAACTGAAATGTCCCCACACACCAGCTGTCCACTCACCCACCCTCCTCTCCTCCCCAAATGGAGCTTTGTATGCCATTATTCTAATATTTAAAAATATGTTGTAGGAAAAATACATGCTTGATTAGAAAAATAAAACTGAACCACAGAAGACATATTTGAATAAAATGACCACTAAAGCTTAGTTGAATATCTAAAAATTAACATTGCAAGCTGATAGAACCAGACCATTCCTCTTTCATTAAATGGTGGTGTATTCCCCCTCCCTTGAGAGTGTGAAAAATATATATATATGACGAAGAAACCAATGTCAAAATGTCTTCAAGAAAGCTGTTTAAAACAAATAGGGAGGAAGCCAGTAGGTGATGTGGTGTTTAAAGCACTGAAAATCCACATGATCAACTGTAGTTCGAAGCCCAGACCTGGCAACTTTCTCTCTCTCATTAAATTTAAGAATAATAATAATAATAATAAATAAAAGTAAATAAATAATTCTATTTTTTAAGAGGTTTTCGCAAGAGGGTGAGTGTGCTCGCCAGAAAGACAGAGAGAGACATAGAGACAGAAAGCGAGAAGTCATCCCCCAGGGGGGATGGCCACACCACAATCCCTTCTCCTCCATTCTCCTCTTGGGATCTTGGACACGCATACACATGCACCCGGCGTGAGTTTAAGCCGCCAGGTCCAGGATGTGAACTGCGGTTGGCTACGTGGGAGTCCAGCGACATAGCCATTACGCTAACTGCTGGTCCCAAAAGTAAATAAATAATTCTTAAAAATATAGGGAGGTCATCTGGAAAGAAAGTTTCTTCCTTTACTATCAAAAAGTAGATATTGCACCCATATCTAGGATTCTGCATTTTTGGTTTTAGAGGAAACATTTGGAAGAACACAAATAGTGGCATGAATTATTCATTTCCTTATTTGAAAATTTAATTTCACTTCCATATCTTATTCTTCTGATCAATTCATGGATATAATCAAAACCATTTATTTAGTTTCTATTATTTTGATTAATACTAAAGGACAAAGAAGTGAAATAATCTATTAAAATGATAAGAAATGTATGATTACAAACTCAGTCCAATTTTACATGGCACCACGTTTAGTTCACCAGTCGCTCAATGTTTCAATGTATTGAAACCAAAAATAAATCTATAACCAACCATGTCTCAGAATAAGACTCTTATAGAGGTCAATAGCATATCCATTGTTCAGATGAGGCTGTAGATTGTCACTTGAGGGTATCATAAAAATGAAATTATGAAAAAGAAAGAAAAAACTACACAATAAAGTTGGAAACTTTTTAGACTAATATATCCTTTGAAAACTATGCTTAGATTTAGAAACATGGATGCTCGTTTGATATTCACTGACCTATCAACCTTAGATAGCAAGAATATCAGAAATGATAATAAATTTACATGTTAAGTGCAAATTTAGAAATGAAAATGAACTCCAAATCCCCTGTAGACTGATTTGAGAGCTCTACAGATAAAATAAATATTTGTATCCCTTTTTATCATTTGGATGCACATTGGGCATGGAATTTACTGTATTCCAGTGAATCTTGTTACAGTTTAACATCTACATATGGCTACAGATTAATTCTGTTTAGTGTAAGACATGCATCTTTCACAAAAGGGCCTTCAAGGGGAGACATTTCTCTAATTTCCAAAAGTAAAACAAATTTTATTTATAAAATTATAAGACATTTCTGAGACCAGCAGTTAGCGTAATGGCCGTAGTTCAAGTCCTGGACCCAGTGGCTTAAACTCACGCCAAGCGTGTGTGTGTGTGTGTGTGTGTGTGTGTGTGTGTGTGCATGCTCAAGATCCTCAGAGGAGAATGGAGGAGAAGGGATTGCGGCATGGCCATCCCCCCCTCGCTTTCCGTCTCTCTGTCTTTGTGTCTTTCCAGTGAACGCATGCCCCCATAGCAAAAAAATTATGAGACATTTCTGTCTAATTTAAATATTTTATCTTTATTTCCAGGATGCTTCATTCTTTTTTTCTTGCAAGTTAGTATATGCCTGTGTTTAGGTGTTTTCTCTCACAATTCAAATTGGTTTTCTTTTCTCACCTCTCCCCTATGTATTGCTTCAGATTAACCATCGATAACTAGAAGCAGGTAGAGAAAAGGTTATCTTCCCTTTCTGTGTGGTTTCTATCTTATATTCTTGTTATTTTAGAATAAAGGAAAGAACAAATCAGCAACAGAGCATTTAAAAATTACTTATGTTTGTAAGTTGTGGTTTGAGAAAAAAAAGTAATCCTAACCAAAATATACAACTTGTTGACTTATTATAAAACCAAAGAGTGCTACTCAGCACTTCAGCAGGGATGAATCTGTGTCTTGCATTTTCACTTAGACAGGCATAGATTAATCATCATTTGGCATGTTTTCCTAACTACGTAAAAGAAAGAGAAAAAACATCATGAAGATGAGATAGAGGTAAATCCAGAAGTCCTAGAAATAAGGTGGCAGAGGATACTAGCATAAAATGAGGGGACATAAGTATTAAAGGCTATCATATAATGTTCCATGTAGAAGAAATCTCTATATTCTACACTGAGGCTGTCTCCTAGGCCAATCTAGGAGAATGAAAGAAAATTTTCAGTTTCCTATACCAGGTCCTGAGGCAAACAGTTTAAGTAGCTAATCTTCTGAAAATTCGTTAACAACCATCTGAGGTAGGTAGGTAGTATTTGTTCATTTTACAAGTGAAGAAACTGATGGAATAAGTAGTTAAGTACCGTGTTACTAATAGTGCTTGGGAAAACTTGATTAAACACAGACTTCAGAATCCATGCCTTCATCTACTCATAAACACTTAAATAATTAATGTTCCCTAACGCTTTTCATTTCTTGTGTTCAAGTGGCCAATGCCTGATGGTGTTTAAACGTGAGGATCCTATGATTTCTAGTGTCATTCATTAAGGACAAGTGACTGCACAGAGTCTCATTTTTGTTATAAAGGTTTAAGTAATAGTTTTTATTTATCAAACATTACCTAAGATCACAGATGACCAAATATTGTTTATGTATATGAATATAAAATTAATTTTATATTATAAGAGAGTAATGAAAAAAATAAATAAAATAAAAGCAAAAATCTTGAGAAAGGAACAGTTATGTAGGATAAAATATAAATTGTGAGGGCCAGTGGGTAGTGTGGTGGTTAAAACGCTGTACTCCTACATGGCTGACTATGGTTCAAGTTCTGGACCCAGAGCCCTGAAACATGCCAGGAACAAGTGTATGCATGCTCAAAATCCCAGGAGGAGAACAGAGAAGGGATTGTCTTGTGGCCTTCCCTCTGGGGAGTGATTTCTTGCTTTCTCTCTGTCTGTCTGGAGAGTACACATTCACTATAGCAAAACACTCTCTCTAAAAACAAATAAATAATAATCGTGATGAAATATATTAAGAAATGTTGTATAATTATTCATGGGCTGGGAATCTTCTCTAAGTACAGATATTAATCAATCCTTATTTTGTTACTGAATAATGATTTTGAAGGTAGCTTTTCTATGGAATTTATCTGTGTTTTACTACATTTCTTCAGGCAGGCTACTGTTTCTGTGAGTGAATATCTAGCAAGCAAGGACACGTTTTCTCTTAAAAAAAATTAGCTACAGTTCTGGACTTAGAAGTCATTAATGTAATCATTTGTAAAAAGTATCAAAGAGCTTTTAATTACCTGGTTTTACTTTCTATTCTATTTTTAGCTAAGAGCCAGAGATCCATTTAAGAGTATTAATTTCCACATTATCTTCAAAATTTTCTTACTTTATAACATTCATTTTCTAACATTTTCAGTGCTCAGGGCAATAAGCTAAATAACACAGGACTGAAAGGTATAAAGAAAAAAATCCAGCAGTTATTTCTACTCCTCCCAAAATAACTTACATTGAAAATTCAGGTATTATTCTTTATCTTTCTGAACATCACATAAGCAGATATGTGTGCATGCTATATATACTACACATGTATATATGAATATGTTAACACACACATATGTATAGGCTCACATGGTTACACAAGCACATTTACTCACCTTTTTACCAGAAATATGATCATGTTACTTTTTTAATTCACTCATGTGTGTCACAGACCTAAACCTTACATCACTACCTAAAGGACTAAAACTAATTATTCATTCATTTATTTATTTTTAGTTTGTTGTTTTAGAATGCATGGGCTCATTAAAGAGAGACAGAAAGACAGTAAGAGGGAAAATGAGTAGTCACTCCCACTATGGATGACCATGCTGCAATCCCTTTTCCTCCATTCTTCTCTTGGAATTTTGGGCACGCATGCACACACACCTAGCATGATTTTCAAGCTGCTGGGTCCAGGACTTGAACTGTGGAGTCTGCCTGTGGTTTCTAGCTGCTTTAATCTCCATGCCACCTGCTGACCCATACTAATTATTTTTACTAGGACTAGAACTTAATTTCTTAAATGATAATGTTTAAAGAAAAACCATACACCTCAATATAGCAAGGCAGGGGTGTTTTGGTATGAATATAATTTTTTCCAGGTCAAAAGATCAGCTCAATATCTTAGTAAGCCTCATGAATTTCCCATAATGAATTTACAATAGTCTATTTCTCTTGAATCAGAAACCAGACTTTGTAATGCACTGAGAGAAGATTCATTTATCAGGTGTAAATATACACTAATGAAGTTCACAGATCCAAAACATAAAATTGAAATGCCAAATTAATAAATTAGAAATCATAATGAGACTATGTTGATATTGATTTTAGTCTTTTATTCCTTACTCTTGATTATCTGTGAAGTCACATTGTAACCAGACAGGAGCTTGCTCAAACAATAGAAGTAAGACATAGGATAAGCAGCAATAATCAATAAAAGAATGTTCAATGCTTCTGGGTAACAGAGCTTATATTATCAGTTGACAGAAGTCATTCTGATGGTTCTACAAGTAGTCGCATTCTTGAAAATTCACTCAAGTCTATGAATTGCTTTTTCTCAGAAAAATAGGCATATGTACAAAATTGTGCATATAATTTTATGGCTTCATGGAAACTTAGGGAATTCCTATGACTCCGAATTAAGGAAGTCAGACATGCATTAGGTTGTCAGGAAAGTCATGATTGTTTTTCTATGCAAAACAAAAATGCATCATAACTTTCCAACAACCCCTTAGAATAGGGACATCCTTAAAATGGGCCAGAATAATGACAGTTGCCTCTCTGCGTCCACACCAGGGCTGGTTGCTCAGTGCAGGATACCGTTGGCCAGCGTTTCCTCTCCTCAGGCCTGAGCTTGACTGGACACAACTTTGCTTCACTGACGTGCTCTTGCACTTGCTCCTGGAAGTGCCCAAACTATTTTATTTTTTCACCCACTGTATTTATGGTCAGGGGTGATATGGACACCTCGCTAGTTTGGCTGGATTCTTCTACTTCTTTTTTTTCTCATGATTTGATTTTCTTAATGATGAACCTTCAAAGGTGATCATCTGTCTCCTATCTCTGTGCTTTTAGATGTTAGTATTGATGTGTTAACAGCAATAATCGTTTTATTTTTAATTTTTTTCAGGGCTGGCTCTGTGGCCAACTGGTTAAAAGAACCTGATCACACATGGCTGACTGTGGTTCAGATCCCAGAGTTAGAGACTTAAAAGACACACTGGATGTGTGTGTGTATGTGTGTGTGTGTGTGTGTGTATGTGGTGTGTACACACATGTGTGCAATCCCAACAGGACAGAGAAATGAAGAAGAACTGTAACATGGCATGCTCCATGAGGTCGTGTGAGAGTACATTCTCCACCCCTTCTTTTCTGCCAATTAAGGAAGAAGTAAAAATATTTTACTGTGGTAATAACATTTAACATTAGATTACTCCCCGAACCAACGTCTAAGTACACAATATAGTATTGTTGACTATAGGTACAACGTTGTGCAGTAAATTTCTAGAATTTATGCAATAAATAGCATTTTCACATGTCATCTCTAAACTTCTAATTAGTGGGTTGAATGGGCCTAGTATTGAAAAGTTCTGTAAATGAAGTGTGTAGAAGCTACCTGAGTTCTGGCAACTCATCCTCCAGCAAGGTTAACATGAAGACCCCTCATTCCCCTTGCTGTAAAAAGATGGTGTCCTTGCTGGAGGGAAATCTGGGGTTCCCAGCCCACAGTGCCTACGTAGTCAAGAGGAAGGCAATTCCAGGAGCTACACATTGGTTTCAGCCTCAGTAATTGGTATGAATTCAAAACAATGTTCAAGTGCCTGCTAATGGACAGCTTGCTGCTATTCCTTCGCTATCAGTTTCTTCAGACAGAAGCATTTCCTGTGCCAGGTGCATCGTTCACATTCCATGCTTTAATTCAGGTGGAGTTTGGGTAATCACTTCAAGGGAGAAATAAATCAGTGCTGACATTCTAAATAAAGCTTCGAGCTTGAAGGGTAATAATCTAGCTGCTCTTTCTAAATCCAGAGCCATGGATGTTAAAAGAAAGAAAATTCTGCTTGAGGGATGTGTCAGAGGGAAATGCCAAATATATTCAGCCAACAAAGAAGCACACTACAACAAGAGACCCCACCTAGCCCCAGAGGTAATGACTTAGCGAAACCGAGAATGAAAGGCCGCCATTGTAGCCAACATGCATTTATTTCTGGTGAAAGTTTTGAGGAGTATATGAAAATGTAGGTCATTTTCTTTTATAGACTAAATGTATTATATATGAATAAATGACTATTAACTCATTTTCAGTTTGTAAGGGTTTCATTTAATTGCTTGTTCATATTGAATCATATAATCTTTTTGTTTGTCTTTAAATCATTTAAGGGTCTTTTTTAGAAACTTCTGGGGTTGGGACCACCAGATGGCATAACGATTATGTCACTGGATTCCCATGTAATCGATCATGGTTTGAGTCCTGGACTTGGTGGCTTAAAACTCATGCCAGGCATGTGTGCATGTGAGCCCAAACTCTTGGGAGGAGACTGGAGGAGAAGGGATTGCAGAATGGCCATCTTCCCTGGGGGGGTGATTTCTCGCTTTCTATCTCTCTGTCTGTCCGGCGAGTGCACATACCCTATAGCAAAAAATCTCTCTAAAATAAAATAAAAACTTCTAGGTGACTGGGTGTGCTAACCAGAGAGAAAATCAAATTCAAATCTCTTAAGGAACACTAGCAGTTTTCCTTTTAGACTTTAGAAGAAAGAAATCTAAACTACAAGATAAAATTAAGGTTGAATGTAGATTTCTTTTATTTAAAAAAAAAAGTGAATACATACTCTGTGTCAAATGTCAAGGATTCAAATTTTTCTTACACTCAATTATTGCTCTTGAGGGCACAAAGAAAAATTACCGTAAGAGAGGGCAGATCCTGTCATCTAATGGCCAGAGCTAAAAGTGCTGCAGGATTCCAGAATCCATTTAGTCTATGTCTTTCCTCTCTGCATGTATTTTGTACATCAAAACTATTATTTAAAAGCCAAAAGGTGATAAAATTGCTAAATGGAAACATCTATAAACAAAACGTTACCGTTTACTTTATAGTCCAGTGGAATGTATTCAGTCTTTTCTTTAGAGATCTTATGATGTAAATTTTCTATCCTTTCTCTTTTTTTTTTCTTTTTTTAGATTTTTGCCACAGGGCACATACACTTACCAATAAGAGACAGAGAGAAAAAGTAAAAAATCACCCCTACCCTACCCACCCACCCCCCACGGAGGGATGGCCAAGCCACAATCCCATCAATCCTATCTCCTCTATTCTCGTATCCAGATTTTGGGTACACACACACACACACACCACAAACTGGGCATGTGGGACTTGAACTGCAGAGTTGGCCATGTGGGATCCAACACTTTAACCATCATGCCACCACCTAGCCAATGATGTAAATTTTCTGTCTCATGGATGAGACAGTATAACCCTGACTTCCTGACTTCCTACCCGCTAGGTAGGTTAGATGAGCCAGGCTCAGGTCTCACTATCATATCAGGAGAACTAGGTCCAGGAACCAAGATACACACACACACACACACACACACACACACACACCATAGCTCCTTCCTACACTCAGCTTCCATCAAATTTGTTTTTCTTCCTTTTTTTGCACGTTTCTTTCTCAGAAAGTTGCTCCTATCATCCTTCTACAAAGCTTCCATGGAGGGCATGCTACAAAGCAAGCACAGTAGCTTTTTTTTTTTTTTTTTGAGAGGTTTTTCCACTATAGGGCGCGTGTGCTCACCAGACAGAGAGAGACATAGAGACGGAAAGCGAGAAATCACCCCCCAGGGGAGATGGCCACGCTGCAATCCCTTCTCCTCCATTCTCCTCTCGGGATCTTAGGCACACACGCACATGCACCCGGCATGAGTTTTAAGCCACCGGGTCCGGGACGCAAACCACGGTCGACTACGTGGGAGTCCAGCGACATAGCCATTATGCTAACTGCTGGTTCCCAAGCACAGTAGCTTTTTAAATACTCATTTCAAGACACAGCTCAAGGTAACTCTGTGATGATCTCTACCAGCCTTCTCAGGGCTGGCAGTTCCCTCTTTTATCAAACCACCCTGACCACCTGCTAAATGCACCAACTGCACTCTATGTTCTCTAGAAGCTGTGCCTCTCCCCCTCCAGCCCTTGAGCACAGGCACCATGCGTGTGATCTTGTATTCCTACCCCATCAGTCAGTACTAGACTCTGTAGATGCTTAATAAATGCTTAGGGAGCAGCAGGTAGTGTGGTGGTTAAGGGCACTGGACTCCCATATGGCCGACAGATTCAAGCTCTGGACCTGGCAGCTTGTTTTCTCCCTTTCCCTTTCTGTCTCTCTGTGTTTCACTCTGGTCAAATTAAAAACAAATAAGTAGATAAAATTAAATAAATAATTATAAAAAATAAATGAAATAAATACTTAATAATCAAGGGAATAAATTGGTAAATCTGTGTATCTACTTATATAACTATATACAAATATTTACATGTATATAAGTAAACATGTACAGGCTGTAGTTGTACGTACTGCCTATGTCGGTATGCATAGAAAAAATTAAAATTTATGAAAGGGCATACATTGAGTGGTTAAGGATTACAACTTCTGAGATACATAGAGATGCACAATTTCTGCTCTAAGCCCTTAGCGGATATGAGAACTTGGGAAACTGAATCACTGTAGCTCACTACCTTACTCACTCTACCTGATGATAACAGGTAATTCTACTTCATTTAGAGGAGTCTTGTGAGGATTGGATTAAAAAAAAAGCAGGTAAGAGTTTGACACAGTCCTGAAGTATCCACCTGTCTATTTACCTACCTCCCTCCTGACCTATGCACACACATTCATACCATACCTTAGTTACAGAACATAATTTTTTTTGGGGGGGGGTTTGCTATAGGGTCAGATAGGGACTTTTTCTGATGGGAAGAGGACATACTGCCAATGGTGTCACTGGGCAGGGAGATCAAATGGTCATTACAGTTTTTTGTTTTTTTTTAAGAGGGTTTGCTATAGGGCGCGTGCACTCGCCAGACAGACAGAGAGAGACATAGAGACAGAAAGCAAGAAATCACCCCCCAGGGGAGATGGTCATGCCGCAATCCCTTCTCCTCCATTCTCCTCTCGGGATCTTGAGCACGCATGCACACGCACCCGGCGTGATTTTTAAGCCACCGGGTCCGGGACATGAACCGCAGTCGACTACGTGGGAGTCCAGAGACATAGCCATTACGCTAACTGCTGGTTCCCCAGAACATAATTTTATAATGGATAAAATGAAAGATTTTAAGACCAAAAACAAATATAGAAGAGACTTCCTTTAGAACCCAAGGGAGTCCCTTAAACCATTTTCATGGACAATCATTCTCCCCATTTCAACAAATGAGCTACATATTTTGTATTAAAAATAGTTTTCTGTCATAAGCAAAACTTTTCTTTGTAGTGATATTGAATTCTCTTCCATATACTTGTAGTGTTTAGTCATTAAAATAGTTTTCAACACTTGTGGTTCCTAAGAGATTCCATGCATAAAATGTAAGGTTCATATATTTAAAGATGTCACTTGGGAAATTGAGATAAATGTTGAGTATATAAAATTAGTATTTTACAGTCAATGTGTATATATATTTGTTTGTGTTTAAGGCTTTTTTCTTGTCAGTTGTCATATCTAAAGATATCTTAAATGTTTTGTTTTGTTTTGTTTTGTTTGTTTTGTTTTTTAATTGCCAGAGGGTGCTTGTGCTTGCCAGAGAAAGACTGAGAGACAGAGACACACAGAAAAGAGAGGGACAAAATGCAACCCCCTGAGGGGGAGTGAACATGCCACAATCCCTTCTCCTCTATCTCTCTACTCTGTCATGATCTTCAGCACACAGGCACACATACCCAGCATGTTTTTCAAGCTACTGGGGCCAGGATTTGAATTGTAGTTGGCCACATAGGATCCAGTTTGCTTAACCATTCAGCTATGGGGCTGGCCTGGTAATCTTAAATCTTACTAAGTATAGATTTCTATCAGCTGATAGATTCTGATCAGCTTTGCATTAGTCAAGCAAGAACCCACCTTAACTTTTCTTCTCCCTTGCCAATTAGAGTATTGCAATATAGATCAAAACACATATTTTTTTCTGATTTTTCTTCAAAAATCTGCTATCTCATAGATAAAGCCTTGACCAATTGTTTAAAAAAAATAAGGTTCTCAATCTATGGATTTGCCTTATGCTATTTACAAAATGTTCTAAACAAGGGAAACATTGATCCTCACTTGAAAACACTGTTCTCACCATATCTATTCACAAAGTTGGTGATTTCTATTTAAATATAAATTGTATAATATACAAATGTTTTATTTTTCATAAAATACTGCCTCATAGAAGTATAGTAAACTCAACTTCACAAGAAACTAGTTTAACTTGCAAAAATACTAAAAAAAATTTAAGCCAGCAGGTGGCAAAGGTGTTGGGTCCCAAATGGCTAACTCCAGTGTCCAAGTCTGAGACCCAGTGGCTTGAAAGTCACACCAAGTGCATGTGCATGTGTGGCTGAAATCCTGAGAGGAGACTGGAGGAGAAGGAACTATGGCCTATCTATTCCTCTGGAGGCTAATTTCTCACTTTCTTTGTCTCTCTCTGTCTTTGGCAAGCACACACGCCCTATAGCGAACAAACAAACAAAAACCTAAAAATTCAACCTAAATTACAATAAATTTTTCATGAAATCTAATTATTTAAAAATATAACCCAAATTGAGATGATTAGAAGTTAGCATAGAAAAAAATGACCAGAGCTTGTAAAACATTTGAAGTAATATTCAGAAAAAAATAAAGATGTTCATTAACAAAATTATTAACTATAAAATAAATATTTAGACTCCAGACTATCATCAAAATTTTAAGTCCCAGAGTTTAATACTATGTGCACTAGTATTTCCAGTTTATTTGCCACTAATAATAATAAAGACCATTAGAAAATGGGGACAAAATAGAACATCGAAGTGGCAGCTCCTTGGGACATAATCTCTAAATCATTATGTCACCAAGTCACGTTCTTTTTAATGTCTTCAAGTCATTGATATTATGCCTTAGTTTTGTTTCCAGTTTTTCACTTCCTGGATAATTTTTTTTTTCTTAGCACATAGATAAGCTCAATGAGAAAATATGTTTTTACATAATTAAGAACTTAATGAAAGAACATGGACACATCAAAATACAGGGGAAAATGCTATACATACAATGGTACTTCTTTTTTTTTAAGTGTTATTTATCATCATTATTATTTTTTTTTAATTTGCTATAAGGCACACACATTCACCAGAAACACAGAAAGAGAGAGACAGAGACAGAGGGAAAGTGAGAAAGCAAGTCACCAGATCTAGGACTCAAACCATGGTCAGCCATGAAGGAGTCCAGCATGCCACCTACTGGCCTCTATGCAATAGGACTTACTAAACTGAGCACATATAGGAATTTTGATAGTAATCTCTTTCATTATGAGTTATACTCAATGTCGTCTGTTACTAATTTACCAAGGAAAATTATGCAAGCTTGGTACTTCACAATGAGAAGCAACGTTCAATGATAGCACTAGGAACTAAAATATTATGAGAGCACTTGACTATGTTAAACTTCCATTTTATTCTGTATTTACCAGTTTAAATATGTTGATTTTTACCAACAATCTATAAACTTACTTGCTAAGACCCTGAAGGGGTACATTTCAGAAGTCAAACACTGTGTGCAAGAAATGTTAGTGTGAAATTTATAAATGCTCCCATTTGTTTCCCAGAATTAAATTCAATGACTGAACACATTAATTAGAATATTTTAATTTATCGTTTACATACTCATTTTGTAGCTCAGTGTTTCCATGTATGAATAATGATTTATGTAAATAATTTGTATTCTGAAGTACTGCCAGAAAACACTCGAATTCAATGCACAGATTATGTTTGTTACGAAGGTTATAGACAGATCTTAGAAGTTTGAAAGATTTTCTCAATTTGAGCCAATGAGTTTAAAAGAAAAATTCAAGGGGCAGTCTTATAATACTAAATAAATCAGATTTTTTTTGGTAAGAAATAGTACTACTTTGAGGACTATAAAAATAATTTTTAAAAGCTGATTTAGTATTTTATCTCTAAAGTCAAATCTTTCAAAATTCTTAGATAATACCTCCAAATTATAGTATCTGGTCATATAAATTACCTGATGACAGGCTTTTCAAAACAAAAACTAATGGGACAAAAGAATCTACATTATCAAAAACAAGTTCTGATTTCAAAAATTTTAGATATTTTTCTTTTATCATTAGTTTTGCTTTATGTATTTGTAGACATATTTTTGCGTAGGTCTATTTGCACATTTTATGCACTGTTGTTAAAAAAAAAAAAACAAAAAAAAAACCCTCACTCTTTCTCATTGACATTGCCTCAATAAGTTACAGTTATCTAAATTCCTTGTGAGACCTGGGGAGACAGTTGATTAAGTAGATGGTGCTTGCAATGAAAGCTTTACTCTTCTCTTGATAAATTCTCTACTCTTTAATCTTCCACTTAGACTGTAATTAACTTTTTTTTTGTACAGACAGTACACATTCATTTGCCTGAAGACCTTTAAGCTAAGAAATATTTTTAAAATACAGATATTAAATATTGGGTACAAGTTTGACTATACTAAAAACACCTTTGCCCCAGTTTTTTTTTTCCCTCTTTCAAATAAAGGCTTGTATTTACTTGAGTATATCAAATTATTTTTTAACCACTATTTACAATTTAAGTCTTAATAAAAGTTTTTCCACATATGACTATCACACACACACACACACACACTGAACTTACAGTCTTTCTTACTTTCCAGTTTTGTTTTTTTTTTTTCTAGTTGGTCTTGTGAATACCACAATTCTTTTTTCTTCACACAGACTATCCTGACTATCTCTTTTCTCTCTATCATCATGACAACCAGTAAAACTAACACAAGTAGTCCAGATAGATGTGATGGAATTGTTCACTTGGCAGTCACTCAATATTAACCAAGATCCCACAAAATTAATCTTAAAGAATCCAGAAAACCAAGTATTTCAGCATCAACTCTGTCAACAAAGAAAAGGAAATTGCCTGGGTTTTGAAAATATCAAAGCATTACTTATCCTCTGAAAAAACAGCATGTACATTGATTGGACAAAGTATGGTTCACAGGTTGTGAGGATGGATTGCTTTAAAGATGTAATTTCAAACAAAGAAGAAATTATGAGAATTTAAAGTCTATAGAAAATGGTTCATAGGCATAAACAAATGTAAAAGCTAATAGCACCCACTGATGTTAAATTAGCCTACGACTTTCCAAAGAGCAAGTTACTTCTTGATAGAAGTATTCTTGAAGGCAATTAACCCTTTTCAGGTACTGATGCCGGTGTACATGCAAATGTAGTGGCCTGAAAGGCAGTAGTTTCAAAGTACTACATAGTCTCAGGCATCGTTCCACATATAATTTTAAATGAAAGGATAAATTGGTCTGTTTATATGTCTGCAGAGATTCTATCCTTATATTTTCTGATAATTGCATTACAGCCATGTTTAATTGGACAATCCACATGCAGGTTTTAACTTTCCATAAAAAACTGGTTATTGTTCAAGTGCACTATTTGAAAAGAGAATATATACCGATGCGACGTAGCAGATAACATCCATAGTAAACTATGTTATAAATAGCATGGAGCTGTATTCTTAGCCATAGATTATTTTATTTTATTAGCACAGAGTTCCCCTGTGTTATTCTTAATTATTCATGTATGTATTATTAATACATGTGAAAAGAATTTCAAACCTTGATGTAAAACAAGACTAAAGTCAACAAACCTTATCCTATACTCTTCAAGTATTCCCAGGACAATTTCTCAAAATCTAATGCCTGATCATTTCCTCTATTAAAATTCAGTCTCTATTATACATGTATATTTATTTTCATTTTCACCAAAATGTAGCTCAAAACTAATCTCAGACACCAACAGTATCTAGGCACAAAAACACCTAAAACAAAATCTCCATACCTTGCAATTGCCCAACAACAGTAAAAGCAAATTAATTTTTTTTCAATTACAGCTTTCAATTTTGACAAAACTCATTTAATGGAATTCCCTTTACTTAAGCACTACCAGTATTATCATACAACTAACAATGCTAAGAAAACACCTGCGAATGAGCTTTTGTACAGCATAGGCAGGCTATAAATTTGTATTCAAATTTCCAAAACTTCTTCACGATGCATCATCAAAAATAAAATCCGATCAAGACAAGTGCTACCAAAAAAGGAAGACGATGAACATGTTTGAGCCAAAAAGTTTGGCAGCTATCGCAAATAATGTTAGCTAATTGCCAACAAATCATACACAATTCAAATATTTAAACCATGAAACCACATGTGACATAGCGGCTCACTCTCTCATTAGAACAGTTCATCCAGAGCAGCATGAGTGAGAGCATTTGGACAGAGAACATGTGTGCAAAGCACAGGAAATCTCCTACCTTCATACAGTGCTTTAAAACCTTGGGCACTCACGGCAAAGTCTGTTGTGAACCACAGAGTGAGGATAGATCCTGTGCTCACGATAGAGGAGGGGAGCTGAAATCCTGATAATCTAGATTGAAAAAGACATGAAATAGTTAAAATGAATGAATCTGTTAGTAATGCTGATTTGACAAAGCCATTTGATAACTTTTGTGACTGTGCTACACTGATTTGACATATGCTGTTAAACAATGAGGTCATCCATCTATTGATATATGGCTTTGCTAGGTCATTGAAAGGATATACTTTGAAATACCAGAGTCTGATTATTTAAATAATGTTGGAGACTATTGTTTCTTGGACTTATCCAATACACCACTGTCTTAAAGCCAGAGAATGGGAAATGAATGCAGCAAAACTAAGCTGTCTTTATACAAGCTACACAAAACATTATGATTTCACATGAGTTTTTGAATATATTCTTTTCTCTTAAATTGTTAGGGAGTAGGCTGTCACATTTTTTTTTAAATCACATTTATGTGCTTACTCTTAATATAACTCCAAACAAATAACAGTTTTTCTTGAAAAGAAAATATTTCCTAGTCATTGTATAGTAAGTAAAACTCAATCATGTTTAGCAGAGGTCAAATGAGTTTATCTTTTATAAGTTTGTTTGTTTTCTTTTGTTTTGTTTTGCTTGCTAGAGAGTGTGTGCATTCACATAGAAGTCCAGCAACATAGCCATTGTGCCAACTGCTTGAATATTTTAAAAACCATCTATAAGAGTTTGTTCATTAAATTTCATCCATGAAACAGCCTGTGTGTTTCTGTTGACTGCAGAGCAGTTCTCTGAGAAAGTGAGGCTAGCATGGTGAAAGTATGGTGCCGCAGGCTGTGAGCTGCCTAATGCTGTGAGCAATCTTGAGATTGCTCTATATTCTGAGAAGTCTCCCAAAGCAAGAATCCAGGCATGGTGGTTAAAGTGTTGGACTCCCACATGTCTGACAACAGTTCAAGCCCCAGAACTGGCAGTTTGCTTTTTCACTTTCCCTCACTCTCCCAATTTTCCTCTGGTGAGAGTATGTCCCCTATAGAAAAATTAGAAATAATAATTAATTCATTAAACAAATAATTTTTAAAAGAATCTTGAGAGTCTAAAAGATAGCAATTCTTCCAAAAAAATTGATATGTAACTTTAACATAGTTCTATCAATATACCAGCAAGACATTTTATAAAAATAGACAAGATTTTTCTAAAACTTATATGAGAGGGAGAAAACGAATAACTTAAACAAACTTGAATAAGAATAAAAGAGGAGAAATCAGTCTACAGGATTTCAAGATGTATTTTGTAGCTGCAGTTATTAAGGCCATCTGTCATTGGCACCTTAGCAAAAGAAAGAATAAGGCCATAGACACATGTCCCAGAACAGAAAACCCAGAAAAGGACTTACACACATATGCCCAGCTTATTTATGACAAAGGTACACAAGTAATTCAGTGGAAGAATTTAGCACATTGTACTATCTCATTCTCTCTCTGTCTCTCAGGTGAGCACATATGCCTCATAGAAAAATGTAAAAATAATAATAGTAATAATAAGCATACACAACCATAGACTGTGTATTTGTGTGTGTGTGTGTGTGTGTGTGTGTGTGTGTATTTGTCTGTGGATTTGTCTTCAACTAGCTGGAAGGGAATGGATTCATCCATCTTTCAATGG
>NW_006159832.1:2098809-2111408 GCF_000334495.1 Tupaia belangeri chinensis | reverse complement strand
ATCCAGCATTGTTTGAGGGGATAGGGAAGGATTAATTAATTCAATTGATCATAAAAAACTTTAGAGAGCTAAATTTGTGATTAAAATGTTTGCAGCTATTACTTCATTACACTAGCTGAGAGTAAGGAATCTTGTCAGAACAGCTAGGAGAATGCTCTTTAGTAATTCAGTGAGTATCCTTTGCACGGGAACTTTGAAATCCATTTCACTGTTAAATTTTCTAACTTCAGTTGAGGAATATTTTATTATTATGAGCAACCAGATTATTTTCCGTGCCCAGTAAATCATGCAGCTGATCAAGTTTCTGTCAGTGTTAACTAACAGGAAGACTAGAACCAAATTTCTGTCCTTTTCTAAGAAAAATTTGAATTCTTGTAGCTTCCTCAAGGCAGATTACATTCATTTGTATACCTTCTAATTATTTTTTTTTTGAGAGAGAGAGAGATTTTTTGCATTAGGGTATGTGCACTCACCAGAGAGACGAAGACACAGAAAACTAGACATCACCCCCCCCCCCAGGAGGGAGGGCCATGCCACAATTTCTTCTCCTCCATTCTCCTCTCAGGATTTTGGACATTCACACACATGCACCTGGCGTGTGTTTTAAGTCATCCAGTCCAGGACTCAAACTGCAGTTGACTAAGTGGAAGTCCAGTGACATAGCCATTACTCTATCTGCTAGTCCCTCCCTTCTAATTCTTATCCTATTCCTATCTTTGTATTTTTATATCTTTGTAAAGTATCTTATTTTTCATTACAACTAATCTGGGAATTAATAATGTAAATAAGTCAATGAAAGTAAGAAAACAAAGTCAGTCAACTTTCTCTTCTTTATTGTATATCAAACCTGATATCACCTAAGATGACCTATTTCTTCATAGTGTGTTACTCAGAAAATTAGTATTTCAAATAATAAAGGTGATGACATATTTAATCCACATCGGTATAGCAATAACTAGACTATAAATCTAGACTCAGAAACATATATCTCTGTTGACGGTTTTACTTCCCACTGTTATTCTGCCTAAATAGACCATGCAGGTGTTACTACAAAGTCTGGCTAATGTGGGCAGCAACTTGGTCCTAAGTGGCTGACCTAACATGGGTTATAGGGAGTCATTTCACTCAGAGGATAAGTCTGCCCTAACATCCTTGCCACAGTAGCCACTGTAGAATTCACCCTATCATTTAAAGCATTAGGTTTCCATCCAAGATTGTAGTTGAATCATTTACAGGAAGAAGAAGAGAATGGTTAAAAGGGCAGGAGGGAATTTGGCTTGAGAACAGTGACAAGAAATCAATTTCATTCTTAGTAAAAGAAAGTATAGTGAGTGTCAGTCGAAACATGCCTCTCTCTTTCTGTCGTTTCTAGGTACCTTCCTGTTGTCCTGAAGTCTCATTTACTGTATTTTCCACGGGGAGAAAGCAATTCCCCTCTCACATCCAGCAATCTGGGTAAATGATAGAGCACGCCTGTCAAACATGAGTGATTGTTAGGTAAAGTAGGAACAATTTATGGGAGCACTTCTATATTCCAGGTACTTGTTCACCCGGCAGAAACACGAGTTTCAGAATTGAACAAGTTTATTCTTCTTTCATCTCTCAAAAAATTACCAGGATGAATTGCACCTGGAAATAGATCCAAACTGTTTTGCACTGCAGTAGCTTTCAAGATATTGAAATCACCGATATGATTCTAATAATCTTGAATGTTAGAAGTGGTACACTGAAGAAAAAAAAATCAGTGAAAAGCTAGGGATAGAAGGCCAGCATAAGTGTAGTTTATTTTATATAAATTAATGAGGGAGTTTTAACTCCATTAAACAGAGGTACCCTCCTAAATTACACATTGCAACATACTGCATAATCCATAGTGTTTGAGATTTTAAAATGTCAAATATCTTTAAAACTACAGTTTAGTTAAAATGTCAAGTGCATATTTTAGGTAAATGAAGAAAAATCACCAAGTTACATTTTTTTTCCCAAAGAACATAATTATTTTAAAGAAAATCTCTCTGCAGCTCAGTGTTGCCAAATTCACATTAATACTCAGTATTTGATAACATCACATTCCGTGCCATATGTCAATGTGCGCATCCTCATAATATAGCTTATAAAAAAGGGCTGACTTAACATTAGGAGTGAGACTAGAATCATACTGTAGGAATCAGCATGTTTTTAGAGATTAATTTACTCAATGTTTTACTAATGAAATTAATCTCTCAAAAAGAGTTTCTCAGGAAGACACTACCCAAGGTTTGCTTGAACACTTACAAGGCGAAGAATATAGACCCCACTATAGATATCTGATTTCAGTATTAACGAATATGTTGCTTAGATTTTCAGAACCATCTACCCCTGTTATGCTCAAGTATTGGTTCCATATATATATGTGTGTGTGTATATATATATTACTTGGAATAGTTCTCATGTCATGGGATAAAATATGAATTGTAAGATTTTTCAAAAGCTATCATGTGGGGGCCAGAAGGTGGCCTGGTGGTTAAGGCGCTGGACTCCCACATGGACAACCATGGTTCAAGTCCAAGACCTGGTCACTTTCTTTTTCTCTCTCCTTCTGTCTCTCTCTGCTGAGCACACATGCCCTTAGGCAAATTAAAAAAAATAATATTAATAATAAATAAAATTAAATAAATGATTCCTAAAAAAAGAAATAATCTATGTGTGGTTCTTATCATTATTCTGCAATTTGTGCCCTCAGTCCCTTTATTAGAGCCTGATTTTTACCCTATGATTAAAGTATAATTTGGACAATTGGAATCCATTTTTCATTAATTAAGAATATGTACTCAATATCTACTGAAGATGTATTCATGGTTAACACATACTCTGCATTCAAGAAACTTGCAGTCTAAAGTGAAGGATGGAAAACTAAATAGGAATATTCTGAAAGTCAGCAAATCAGAATAATCAACATAGATGTTTTGCAGCATTATTCTATCTTCTGTCATCCAGATTTGATGGTCCAGATAGTACAGAGATATTACAATATACATAAAGTTATCAACAACCTAAAAATACTTCAACAAAATATAAAATTTATGACACTCTCCAATATCTCCTAACTTTTCTTCTAATATTTGAGGGAAAAAACAGAGGTAATATCTAGGGATAAAGTCTCAAATTTAGAGAGGTAAACATAGTCCAAAATTTAAAATATATATATTAAAATGTTTTCTAAAATGCATTTTCAAAGTAAGCAATGGTTCAAAAATTAAATTAAAATAAAGGCAGTATAAATAAACTTCTTTTAAAGATCTTTTGCAATAGGGCACATGTACTTAACAGAGAGAGAGAGAGAGAGACAAAGATGGGGAAAATAATAAATCACCCCCCCACCTCTGGCTTTACTCTCCTCTTGGGATTTGAGGTGTACATGCACATGCGCCTGATGTGGTTTTCAAGCCACCAAGCCAGAACTAGAACCACACTCAGCCATGTGGTTATGTAGCACCTTAACCACCATGCCAAATGCTGGCCCCAAAGGAACTATTTTCTAATAGAAATGATAAACTTATAGTTATTTATAGGTGATAGGGAGAGAGAGATTAATATCTGGATGGCATAGCCATATGCTAGAAATCAGAAAATAGAGTATATTCTGTGAATTTGGAAGTTTTACATTGATGGTGATTGGATGAATATTTTTCCATAAAAATGACTACTTAATTATCTTCTTAAAATTGAACAATACTGTGTATTATAATTAATCCAAGATTGGTGTAGGTGAATAACTTTATAACAGAATTCCAAGTAGGAAGCAGCATTAGATAACAGGTATTTCAGATTGTTTTTGTGGAGAAGATGAATTATTATGTAGAGATATTGAAAGATTTGGTTAAAATTGTTCATGGTGTATCAGGACCCACACTTTTAACAGCTCATCTCACTTTCAATCCAATTCAGTTACCACCTTGTTATCCCAAAGTGGCTTGTTCAGTGGGGTAAAGTACTGAGATATTAATTTTCTTCTTCTTTCTACATTTGACCTCCTCTATCCCTGATTTCTTTACATCTTATGGACATCCACTCATTCCAAGAGGAATTGCCATTGAATGTAGTGAGAAAATAATCAAGTTCATGACTTTCAAGTCTAAAATACACTCTAGATAAGTCAGCTCTGTAGTGCAACAGTTTAATTCTGTGCATAGGGAGCTGGATCCCACATGGCGGATCGTGGTTCTATTCTTGACCCTTGTGGCTTAAAAAGCAACTGTGTATGTGTGTATGTGTGCACAAAACACTGATGGAATGGAGAAACACAGGAAAAAGGATTGCAGTACGGCCACACCTCATTCATTTTCTCTCTGTGTCTGTCTCTACCTCTATCTCCCTCTCTCTGGTAAGCACCTGTGCCCTCTGGCATATAAAACAAAACAAAACAAAACAAAAACAGACTTTTGAAACTTAAAGAATCAATAGGTATACTTAAATATTTTTTTAATAAAGATTTTTGCCTTAGGGTGTGTGTATTTGCTAAGGAGAGAGAGAGAGACAGGGACAAAGAGAGAGAAAGTGAAAAATCACCCAGGGTGGAGGGAGGATAATCATGCCTCAATCCCTTCTCCTCCATTCTTTCCCCAGGATCTTGGGCATGCACACACATGCCCAGTGTGAGTTTCAAACTACCAGGTCCAGGACTGAAACTGCAGTCTGCCATTTGGGAGTCCAGAGATATAACTGCTATGCCATCTGCTGGCCGCAGTATATTTGCAGAGTTTTTTTGTTTTTTTGTTTAACCTAATATTTTTATTTATTTTAATTTTTTAGAGAGGGAAAAAGTTAGAAAGAAAGAGAAAAAGAGCAGGAAAATGAGAAAGCAAGCTGCCAGGTCTAGGACTTGAACTGCGATCAGTCATGTGGAGTCCAGCATCCTTAACCAACAGGCCACTTGCTGGCCGCTAGTATATTAATGGTTTTAATAAATATTTATTGTTGATAAATTACTAGAGATTAAGGCTTATGTCACAAACTAAATTTGAAAGAAAATGGGCTCCTGCCCACCCTTTTCTGGCCACTCAATAAGGGTTGACTGGTCTAGCTATGGAGCCAAGCTGGATAGCAAGAAGTGATCACTGTTTCATGAAAGGACTGATATACACAGAAGAATCCCAGAGAGATCAGGAGATTTTAAAGGTGGGGTGGCTGCGATTTCTGAAGCAGGTGAAGTCCTGAGAGTTCAACACATTCATAGAAAGTCCTGATATGTCTAAATGCAAACACTTATAAGATTCTAGATCAGTGTGCAGGAGCCATATAACTACTGAGCCCAAGAGAGGAACGGGGTGCCCTGCAAGGTTTTGAATATCTGAGATCAAATGGGTAGTGTGGCTAACTTGGCCTCAGAAAGCAGATTTAGATACCTGTGATAAAAGACCAAATGTAATGAATCACATCTCAGATTGCATCAAAAGAAGGCAGAGGATGATCTAGCAGCAAAGTCTCTTTAGTCTCTGGTGCTTTGAGGTCATATAGAACCTTTGGGCTTAGATACTATCCAAGGATGATGGAAGCAAAGAGATCAAATAAAATCTAAAAAGAAGGAATTAGCTAGACACACACACACACACACACACACACACACTAAAGAGGCTGAGTATATGTAGACTTTACCAGATGCAAATTTTGCCATCATTTGTAAAGAAACTCAAAACAGAAATTACTGAGAATTCCATTTTAAAATTACAAAGTTATTTTCACACTTTAAATTTCTGCCTTTGAAAAGTAACTGATTACATTTATTTGTTTTTCTGTTCCGTTAAATGTGTCACTAATTTCTAACAATGTAAAATACATAAGTCTACTTATACTATCATCTTTAATTATAGGTATTCATTATAAAGTATAGTGTGTGTGTGTACAGTAGCTGAACCTGTATATGTATCTGTGTACATATATATATATATGTACACAGATACATATACAGGTTCAGCTACTGTATACTTCTATGTTGACTTTAATTCGGGTATCATAACTTAACATAACCTCTGTTAGGCACTTACTTTTTCTTTAAACTTAGATTTTAAAAATTTTATCTGACTACTTGGTATGCCATTTCATTGGTCCAGTAAGATATTTAAAGTAGCTACTCTACTATAATTCAGTCATTCATTGCTACTGTTATTAAGAAATCAAGATCATCTTGTTTATATAGTAGACAATTTCACCTGTGAATTTGAAATCTCTGTGTTGCCTGTTTCCTCTTTTCTAAAGTACTCATCATGTCTATTTGAATTTGACTTAATTAAAAACAAATTAAAAATGCCACTTTCTCCTCTGGTTTTCTTTCTTTATCATAACCCAACACTGAGTTCCTAACAACTTCAGGTTGTAATGTTAGTAATCCAGAAAAGGCAAGAAGAAAAACATTGTGAAAACTTTCACATTTACAAAATCTTAAGGTAAAATGGAATGTTCACTCGTACTCTGTTCACTTAAATACAAGTTATAAACCCATAGTACAACTAGGATATTACCAGCTTTATGCAAAGAAAAATCATGACATCTTGTATCAAGACAGCTACCTTCTATCTATAGAGTGGAAGGACTTCATTGTATTGTGCTTACTGGGAATTCAAAGTAATTCTAGATAGCTGGTTATCTACCTTGTAAATTATAACTCAGAGGAATACCAACACAATTTACTGGTACCAGTTAAAGTGGTTTTTCAAAATATCTCCAGAAATAAAAAAAATCATTTGCCTAACAGATGTATGTACCTGTCTATATGTTTAGGGATATATAGACAAAGACATATCTACTCTTATATTTTTCTGTAATAAAGTAAAAAATTTCTTATGATACTTTTAATAATAATGTGTATGTATTCAAGTTGCTTTAAAAACACAAATACAAAGGACCAGCAGATGGCATAATGGCTATGTTACTGGACTCCCACATAGCTGATTGTAGTTTGAGTCCCCAACTCGGTAGCTTAAAACTCACACTAGGTGCACGTGCCTGCGTGCCCAAACTCCTGAGAGAAGAAGGCAGGGGAAGGGGTTGTGGTGTGGTCATTCCCTCTAGGAGATGATTTCTCACTCTCTGTCTCTCTGACAAGAGCACGTGCCCTATAGCAAAGATCTCTCTGAAAAAAAAAATAAAATACAATAGAAACTTAAGGCTTTTTAAAATAGTCATCAATTATTTTTTAGTTTCACCAAAGTGCATGTGCAGAGAAAGACAAAGAGAAAGAATGTGATCACACACTCCATGGGAAATAGTCCTGCTGCAATCACTTCTTTTTTATTTCTCTCTTCTTTTAATATTTCAGGAACACATGAACATGCCCCTAGAGTGTTTTTCAAGTTGCAGTCCAGTACTCAAACCACACAGTAAGCCATGTGGGATCCAGCTACCTTAACCACCACACCAGTGGCTGCCCCAACAACTTTTAATTCTAGAACTATTCCTAGAATAGTGTTTAGTGTAGTTATTTTTATTGTTTACTCATTTTTAATAAAATATAGGTATAATTAGAGTATGCAACATGATGTTTTGGTAGGCATAAACTTAGTGAGATGACTACCACTGTCAAGTTTCCTTTATATGTATAAATGTAATCTATCTAATTGGACAGCACTCTTAAAAATAATAATTAAAAATCTTAAGGGAGGAGCCGGCAGGTAGCATAAAGGTTAAGGAACTGGACTTGCACATGGGTGACTATGGTCCATGTTCCAAATCCAGAGGCTTAAAACTCATGCTGGGTGCATGTGCATATGTGTCCAAAATCCTGAGAGGAGTACCAAGAAAGGAGTGTGGCATGGCCATCCTCCCCAGAAGTGATTTCTCATTTTCTCTCTCTCTGTCTTTCTGGTGAGCATACACACCCTACAGCAAAAACGTTCTAAAAAAAAAAAAAATAGGGGAAAACATCCCAGTTAAATGATGTACACATAATTAACTTTGTTATCAGAAGTTTTACCAAAAGAGAAATATTTGCCATCTGAAAGGGTCACATGGGGCCAGATGTGCTGCAATGGTAAAATGTGATGCCCAAAGAGGCAATTCCACCTGGGAAGTGCAGTAACCTTCCTGAGTATGCAAGGCATGTTCTTGTCTGTGACCCTAAGTTAGAGCAGCTAGTGAGTGAATTGTAGTGTCAAGACTCTGTACTCTCTCTCCTTCTCTCTCTCATTGTTTTTCTCAGAAGAGATCTAAACTAAACTTTATGAAAAATAAAAATTTGTCTTTCTGTTATTTGAATATCTTTGGTTGTATTTTGAGAACATAGTGAGGTTTTAAGAAGTCTTATTACTTCTTTTTTTGGGGGGGAGGGGGAGAGGTTTTTGCTAAAGGGCGTGTGCACTCATCAGAAAGACAGAGAGACAGAAAGCGAGAAATCACCCCCCACGAGGGATAGCCACACCTCAATCCCTTTTCCTCCATTCCCCTCTGGGGATCTTGGGTACGCATGCACACGTGCCTGGCATGAATTTAAGCCACTAGGTCCAGAACTAGAACCACGGTCGACTACATGGGAGTCCAGTGACCTAGCCATTATGCCAACTGCTGGTCCCGCCAATTTCTCTTAACAATTGTGAAAAATAAAGAGATCTTTGTATATAATTTGTGGAACTCAAATTGGGTTGGAAAACTACAAAGAGGATTTCCTTTATTCCAGAAGGACAAGGTACACATTGGTGAAGAAAGCAGGAAACTACAGGGTTAAAGGCTATAACTGAGAAAGGAATGAGTGCACAGAGGGGTGGCCTCTGGGCTGAACACCCCAAGAGTTGGACTCCAAGCTTTCAAAGAAACAAGCTCTAGCAGGGCATGAGTGTGTTGACCCCGTGGCCCAGAGGCATACTCTGAGATCACAGAATGCCTGCAGCATGCAAGAGTCAATGCTATTGAAATATTCCTGTAATCCCTCTTTACCAAAACCACCATCTCAGAGACTCAGTGAGAACTCCTTTCTCATTCAGTTTACCGACAGGGAATGAGGAAGTCTTCTCCTGCATTTTTGGACAAGGCTCATGACTCAGATCAATGAACACCTGGTAGGTAATGGGATGAGCAAGAGGAGGCAAACAGGAGGATGCATTTGCAGAAGGCACGCTCGGATTCGTTCTCAGTGACTGCTGTCTCATTGGAATGTGCAATTACAAATGCCAGATCTTTAGGATTAGCCAGAAAGAGTAAAGACTTCTCTTAATTCAATTTTTAAATCATGGTAATTAATAAAACTCTTCTGATCTCACACGCAAATCTGTCATACTCTATAACTTGTCAGTACCTCCTCTGACCCCTTTCCCAAGTGGGGTACCACTTTTTTACTCAGGAGTTAGGCATGGAGTTTCTCATTCCCTGTTTACTTGCTTAAAGGAGACATTTTCTAAAGTTTTATTTTCTGTCTTGGTATTTTACAAAATATTGCAATCACTTTTATTTATTTATTTATTTACCTTTTTTTAAAGAATTATCTGATTTAATTTATATTTATTTACTTATTTATTTTTAATTTGACCAGAGAGGGACAGAGAGAGATGGAGAGAGTGAGAGTGAGAAAGTGAGAAAGCAAGCCACCAGGTCTGGGACCCAAACCATGGTTGGCCATGTGGGTGTCCAGTGCTCTTAACCACCATGCCACCTGCCGGCCCCCCCAAAATATTGCAATTAAAGCATTGCATTTAGCTTTATGTTCTATGTTTCCTTCCTACAAAGTTTGCATCATTAAAGGCCTTTCAGTTTATTCAAATGTAGCACTGTTCATATCGCCTTTAATATAAGTTTACTTCCTCCCAGAATCCAGAAAGAAATTTTGTCTGGTTATAGTGATTTAGTATACTTGGTTTGCACTAAATAAAATTTTCATCCTAAGGGATTTTACTCTGCTAAACATCACACTCTAATAAAAGTTCCTCTGAAAAAAATATAAATTTTCCCCAAATTGCATTCTAGACAATTTACCAAGAATTAATTCCGACGATCCACATTTTCTATCAATATACTAAGTCATTTTGAGGAAGTTATTTCATAATTACAGTGTCTGTAATACACTTTTGAAAGCAAAAGCCTAAACAGATTTTGCCCCCAAGCATGAAATAGCATCCTCTTGATGTGACTTTATTATAACAATAGAAAAGTACCAGTTCTAAACGACATTAAAATGGCAAGAGCATCTTTTCCACTCACAAATGTGATCAAAACTACTTTACTCCGATGTTCTCCTCCTCCACTCCTAAAGCTTCTATGTTATCAGCTCCAGTTATACCTGAGTGATAAGGATCCATAAATTGTCTTTCTAATGCAAAATTCCTTGAGTAGGATATTTATGTCAGGATCTCTTTCTAATCTCCTCTCCACCAAGATATGCCACCTTTTCATGTTAAGACTTCAAATAAGCCCTGCACTTCCACAGAGTAACTAACAAGATTCCTGCTTTATTTTCTCCTCTGTGAGTCACTGTATTTAATATTAATTTAACATACAGCATGGCTATAAAAATAGGAGGTAAGGACTTAACTGATTTCTTCCTAGACTCATGAAGGGAGTAGTTAATGGCCCCCTGGAGATTTTTTTTTTTTTTTTCCAGTTCTCTCTTTTTTAATGGTCTTAGTAACATTAAGAAAATAGTAAATAGTTCAAAGACACTACATAATGATATGCAAATTTATATCCACATGATAGCTGACAAAGCGTATTTTCAAATAGAGATTTCCTTCTTAATTGTGAACTGAACTCCTATAAAGCTGAAATTTGAATTCAGCAGTTAGGTAGAATCCATTGCATTTTAAATTACACACACACACACATATACACACACACATACACAGACCGAGGCAAGAAGGAAAAAGAGAGCCATAGAAGGACAACAAGAGGCTGGGCAGATAAACCTACCTCTGTTTATATACCACATTGCATTTTAAATTACACACACACACAAATACACACACACATACACAGACCGAGGCAAGAAGGAAAAAGAGAGCCATAGAAGAAGAAGAGGGGCAGAAACAGAGACAGAGACAGCAAAGGAAGAAAGACCAAATATAAAGCAATTACATCCCAGTTTCTTTTCCTTCTAATGCAAATATTTTTAATAGTAAACATAATAATTACAGATATTTTCTTTCACCCTTTTGGTATATTGAATTAGCTAAATTTCCCCATTTATGATTATTCTTCCTTAAGAAATATTACATATATTCCATCCTTGAAATTGGTGCTGTTCAATTCAGTCTCTGGCCACAAACGGCTACTGATTACATGACATATTGCTAATGCTACTGAGAAACTACATTTCTAACATTCCTTAATTTTAATGAATTTAAGTTTAAAAATAAGGCAGTAGATTCATAATGCCTAATTCTAACAACCACACTAATTCCCAACCAATTTCAAAATTTTTCTCTGATTCTACTGCTGTAACTATTTTTTTCTTTATTATTATTATTTATACATCCAATTGCTATACATCATTTAGATGGTAAAGAAACTTTACCCAGGATGATATACACCTCAGTCCAGCCCAGTTGAGAATACTATATGCATCCTGACCAACAGATAATAAACCATATCTGTGTCCCACAAATGTCTTACCTCTCTATTTTTCCCCAAATTTCCTTTCCTATGCTCTTCCCTTCCCACATTCTCCTTCCACTTTGTCTCTAATGTCCATAATAATTTTTAATGCTGCTATGTCCTCCAGAGTTTCAATCTCCATTATAGAGTGCAGTCAATATATATTAAGTGGAGACATACAATGCCTCTCTTTCATAACCTGACTTGCTTCACTCAGCAACAAATGTTCTATATTCATCCACTTTCTATCAGATTCCAGGGCCTTGTTAATTTTTTATGACTGAATAGTATTCCATAGAGTATATGTGCCACACTTTTTCAATCCATTAATCTGTTTGTGGACATTTGGGTTGGTTCCATTTCTTAGCAATCATGAATAATGTTATAATAAATACAGTTGTGCAAGCGCTTTTCTGACTGTTTGTTCTCTTGTCCTTTGAATAGATACCCAGGAGTGGAACTGCTGGATCATATGGTAGTTCTATTTGAAGGTCTTTGAGAAACCTTCATATTGTTCTCCACAGGAGCAGTCACTGTAGAGAACAATGTGGAGGCTCTACAGCTGTAACTCTATTGAAGGGTGACTTTACCTGATGAAAAATAGGCTAACTGAAAAGGAGGAAAAGGTAAAATGGGAGAAACAGAAGAATTATGCATCCTAGCAATAGAATTAATGAATTTCTTCTTCTAACAATTTTGAAGCCTACCCTATTTGTAGTCTAGCATGCATTAGAAAGGCAGCAAATGCTAACTGATTTCATAAATTGTGTGTATACAAGAAGGAACTAGGAAAATTAGTTCTATTATTTTCTTGGTGGAATTAATAGAATTTATAAATATTTTTTAAATATTTGAATATAATGTCATGATTAGGTCAGGGCAATTATTTCAAATAAACATCATATGTTTAAAGGCCCTAAAGATCACACATTTACACACTTCTTTATATTTGTCATTGTGTTCTCAGAAGACTAGTAAAGGGACCAGCAGTTAGCATAATGGCTATGTCACTGGACTTCCATGTAGTCCACCACGGTTCGAGTCCCGGA
>NW_006159832.1:2074300-2098514 GCF_000334495.1 Tupaia belangeri chinensis | reverse complement strand
AAAAAAAAAAAAAAAAAAAGAAGACGACGACCAGTAAAAGTACGTAAAGAAATTCGGTAAGGTTCAGAGACAGACATGACTAGAATCCAGAAATACTGGGGAAAAATGAATTATTATATACAATAAATTCTTGCTAAAACATATATGATTTACAAAAATGTGATCAGTAATTCTTTTGAGAAACTTGGAAAAATAAAACTTGAATTTAAAACTTTTATCAAATGGCTTCTCAGAAAATACTAAATTCATACCGAGACCTAGAGCACTTCCTTTTTGTAGGTATTTCTCCTGTGAGAGCCCTGAGACCAAGGCAGCTTGAACAATTTATTCAAAGAATGAGTTGTAGAACTCACTTCGCTGGCTATGAAGTGGGAGAGATTATTAACATCTCAAGGAGAGTTTCATGTTGAGTAGATTTTCTAAAATCAGGGTTGATAAAAATTAATACAAATACGACACAAACTGACGTTACCTAATACTATCTAGCATTTAATAACTGCATGTCACTGTTCTGAATTAGCATTATAAACACATATTCTCATGTAATCCTTAAAATAAACTTCTGGTTTAGAAGCTAATAGTATCGCATTTCGCAGGTGAGAAAACTCAGCCTCAGAGATATCAGAAAATTACCTAAATCCAACCAAAACTGCTGAGTGCAACAACTAAGATTCAAGCCTGGCATCTCTCTCCAAAGCCGGTTTTAACTCCAAAAAGTGCACAAGCCATTTCAAACCAGAACCATAGAAGACCTGAAAATCTACAGGACTAAACAGTAATTTTGGTTATTGATTGGGAACCAGCCGATAATTTGGGTTTTGTTAGCACAGTGCTGTCTGAGTAGTAAAATCGTTGATCATTACAGAAATAATAAAAGAACCAACCTTGAGCCAAGAATAGGGAACACATTAAAGGCAATTCCCTGCAAGGTTAACACATTGGCAGCTAAGCAAGTGCAACCCAGAGGGATGATCATTCCCACTGACGTCCATTGATCCCCTCCCCAGGCACCAACGACCTCTGTGCAAACATGTAAGTACTACAGCAGAGAGAAGCACACTGAGAATAGTAAATGGCAAACTTCATAAAGCCAATTTTCTTTATGCCCAAATCTGCCCTGATCTGAAAGAGCTAAAATTTTCTCATTTATAGTCATCTGCCTGGTATGTGGATATGTAAAATTCCCATCTTTTGATTGAAAAGACTATTTGTTCCCTGTGCCCTTATGAATTTATAGGTGAAGCTTAACATTTGCATAAGTTTACCTCTTCACAAGATAGAATTTTAGAGGTTCTGAGAAAAATGAAAAATAGGCTGAAACATAAAGCACATGGGTATAGCAACATATCTTAAGCAGTTTTACAAAAGTTGGGAGGACAGGAAAGTGAACAAGTATCACATGCAAACATGCAGAATTTGTGGGTGTGTTTTACATTGGGCTCAAGGAAATGATCTTATTTCTCTTCGATCACAGAATTAACAGCTTTGATTCTTTTACAAATAAGGTCTAGGTAATTTAAATATCTGAATCTAGAAACATTCTATTGTGCCCCATCAATAACTAGAATTATTACATGTCAATGTTTTAAAAAAGGTGACAAACAGAAACAAATTTGAATATATGTCAGCATAGGCACTTTCTCAGTTCACTTTATCCCTCATGAACCCATCCTACCTATGACATGGCCATAAACCCAGCCTATGGCTTGGCCATAGTTCCTACAAATAAAATGAAAGTAACAAACAAAAAGAAAATGCACCAAAGTCTAGTGGTGATGAAAAAAGACCCTAAATAGACCAAAACAAAAAACAAAAAAAAACTACTCATTCACATGATGGACATGATGGCAATGATCAATGAAGCAAATCCAACACAGAGGGGGAATGAACTTGGAGAAATGGAACTAACATGTTTGGTCATCTTAACTGTCTATCTTGTCTCCTGACTGAATAGATACAGAATACCAAATGTTCTCAGAACACCTGAATGCTCTCAGCCAGCTAATATTTGGGGACTTAGTTCTTAGACTGAACATCAGATACACACCCTTCTCTCACTCCTGCCACTCTACCCCAGTACCAAGCCCCATCTCACCAGGACTCGTACATCTATTTTCTTAAGGAAAAACTGGTTGTTTGTCATGACATGGCTCTACACGACTAAAAATGACAACAGGTGTTGAAACCAGTTACATCCCACGTGGTGGGGGGGAGATGGCGGGGAGGACAGATACAATCTGGTGCTAGATGATGGTGCAGCAGTAAAATACCACATTCTGTGAAGCAATTCTACCTGGGAAGTCTCTCGGTTCAAATCTGGAGTCTCCCTGCATATGCCAGATATCTCTGTCTCATGATTAGGGATGGCAGAGGGCTGGAAGTGGGTTGCAGCATTCAGGGTTCTCTCCCTCTCTCTCTCTCTCCCTCTCTCTCTTTTAATTTCTTTCTTACTCAAGAAAAAAAATTAAACTTTTTTAAAAAGAAAAAATTGATATAATCTAATTATTCATAATTTTTAACACTGCTTAAATGTCCTGAGAACATTTAAAAAGTCAACACTGAGAGCCAACAGGTGGCATGGTGGTTAAGGCACTAAATTCCCACATGGCCAAACATAATTTGAGTCCTGGACCTGGTGACTTGAAAATCACACCAGATGTGTGTGCATGTGTGTCCCATGCCTGGGAAGAGAAGGGAAGAGAAGGGATTTCAGCATGTCCATCCCCTCCACCCCAGCAGTGATTTTTTTCATTTTTCTTCTTACTGTCTTTCTGTTTCTCTTCTGAGAAACATGCCCTATGGCAAAATCCTTAAAAAAAAAAAGTCAATACTGTTCAATGGAAGTCTAATTTAGACAGTTCTTCATATAATATATTGATTATATGGAAAAGTCAAAAATTAACAGTAGATGCTAGAAATAATTTTCTAAGAATTGGTGATATATTATTATTTTTGGAGATAATACGACTCCAATAGAGAAAGCAAATTGATATACAAGTAGATCAGTCATTCTGGTGATTGAAAACTAAACCTTGAAAAAAGAAATCTACCTTTTATCAGTGGCTTCCTTCGTCTACATACAAGTCCACAAATGACTGTCTCATAATTAATTTTAGCACTATTAGTAGGAGACACATGAAACACAGGATTATGGAGTCTTGAGGCTCTATTAATTATCAGACCAAAACTTAGAGCTGCAGAGTATGCTATCAATCCAGAGTAGCTGCCATACAGGCCTAGAGTTTGTGGTTTTATTAAATGAACCATCAGCTGCTACAGAAAGTCTTTGAAATCCTTTTTTGGTATTATTTGACTAGGCAAATGGAATCCTTAGCACCCACCTCTTTCAACAGTTGAGGAGGTTTTCTATTGCTAGCAGGAGCTCCCCTTGGAATAGCAAACCCTTCAGACCTGCACATCAATATCCGGAAAACCCTGGTATCAACGACTCACTGCTCAGTGGAAGTGACTAATGAGAGCTGGCATGCTTTCCCTAGGGAAGAATCCTGTTTGAGTAGGAAACGACGTATTGGTTGATTTCTAGCAATAGGACTACAGATGTTAGGCAGGCAGGCCAAGATGTGTTTGCGTGGGGGCGTGCCTGCTTTGGGAAGAGCTGTCTTGATCATGTGGCTAAAATAAAAGGCCCAGTTGCCAGCCAAACTACACAATGTAAGACAAACCTGTGCCCAGAACACCCTCAGGAGATAGTGTACGATCCCATAGCTCATCTCACAAGTCACGAGAACTGTGAGGCTGCGAAAGTAAAAGGCATGCCAGAGGTAGATTTGATGGAAAATGATGAAAATGTTAACCAAAATCTATATTCTTAGCCTTGAATCCCACGCACTGCCATCTACCATCTAATCTTTTTCTGTCACAAAGAACATATTGAATTAACATCTTATATAGCAGCTTGTTAAAATAAAAAGATCCAATTGAGATCATCCGCAGATCTTATAATTCCAAGTTTCAAGACCAAACTGAACACGTCCAATCGAGCTAAATATATTCTTCATTTCAAGATAAAGAATGGAAGTCACAGGCATTGAGTGAATGAGATTCAGTATTTTCTCGTCTTAGAGAAATTGGCTTTTGGTGATGTCTAAAGCCTTTCAAGCGTAGCATCCCATTACTGTAGGAAGAAATTAATTTCTTATTTGAATAAAAATATTTGTAAAATCCACAATCCATTAGAATTTTTTTCTTTTCTTTTCTTTTCTTTTCTTTATTTTGTCAGTGTGAAATGATACTGTCTTTCTTTCTTTCTTGCGGGGGTTAATTGCCTGGTTTACCCATAGAAATTGTGCGTCTTGTGTTTTTTACTCAGATTGCTTTGATCATTCTTACTCATGTACTTGTAAGCATGATAACCAGAGGATTTTCCTCAAGGTAATTTCATATGACTTCTTATTGGAAGGTTAATTATTAAAAAAAATAATAATTAAATGGACCAAGCAGGGGCTCAAGAACACCACAACTGGACCCACATGTGCCCATTGTGTTTTTTAAGCCACCAAAAATGGGATTTGAACTGCTGTTGGCCATGTGGGAACACGGGATCCAGTTCCTTCTACACAGCATTTAGTCACCATGCTATAGCATTCTTTTTTCTTTTTCTTCTTTTTTTTTTTGTGTGTGTGTGAGGTTTTTGCTATAGGGCCCAAGTGCTCACCACAAAGACAGAGAGACAGAAAGCAAGAAATCACTCCCCAGAGGGGATGGCCACACCGCAATCCCTTCTCTTCCATTCTCTTCTTGGGTTCTTGGGCATGCATGCACATGTGCCCAGCGTGAGTTTAAGCCATTGGGTCCGGAAATCAAACTGCATTAGACTACATGGGAGTCCAGCAACAAAGCCATTACACCCACCGCTGGTCTCTAGCATTCTTTTTTCTTAGAGAAGTTCTTCAATGTTTTAGGGACTTCAGGTTTTACCTATATGTGTGTGGATTTGGCGTTCAATGCAGCAACAAATGTCTAGTCTCTGCATTCTGTCCTGCCTCATCCCTTTCTACTGAGGCATGCTCCCTAATAAAAATATAGGGCCCAATGATGACACAGAAGTAAAATGCAGTATTCTGTGAGGCTGACCCACCTGGGAAGGTTCAGGTTTGTGTCCAGGTACCTCTCTGAGTACAAAGGGCACCTGTGTGCCCATGACCCAGGGCTGGCTGACAGTAAGACCCTACACGGAGGGCTGTCTTTCTATCTCTGTCTGTCTCACTCATGGAAGAAATAAATAAATAAACTTTAATAAATACATAAATATAGTTGAAGTTAGTGGATACTTAAATTCAACCCATTTATATAAGGTTGAATGTTAATTGGTAAAGGCAGCAATTGACCAGGACTTCGCTTCTGTAACACCTGGCTGTAAAAAGATGCAATATGAAAATCCCAGCTTGATTCACACATTTTACTTTCCATCTCTAAGCCAACAGGAGCTCCAGGAACCCTGCAGAGTCACATTGTGTATAATCACTCTTCTATTATTTTATACCCACATTATCCCATCAAGGAGTTAGTATTACATGGAGCTCCCGGAGACTGAGCCACTTAAGCAAACTCTCATGGCCGTAATACTCAATTGAGATTACCTACAATTACCTGCAAATATTTGACCACAAATGAAGTCATTCAGATAATCTGCCCTCAGTCACAAGGTCTTTGAAGGATCAAAAACTTGCATATTATTCAAGATTAACTCTTGAAATTAAATTAAAAGTCATATTATCTGCATTTATATTATATTCTTTTAAAAACACTAAATAGCAAGGACTTCCAACAGATTTAACTATGCATAAGTAACAGAAAATGCCTGAAAGTTTCCCTAAATGAATAAATATGCAACTATGAACACTCCACCTACCCTCAACATTTGGGGCAAATTTTTATTTTAGTACTAAATGATAAATGACATTCTCTTTAGTAATTGTGACTACTATAGGTATTACCAGTTCTATCTTATTTCATTTTGCTTTTGTGGCTCATTCTAATTAATCAAACAATTACTCAATTGATCATCTTAATACACTGATAGGAATTTTTTTAATTACTTAATAAAATCATCCAATTTATTAAGTGCATTGCTTATTTACCTAAAACACCATGTTTAAAGTACATTGTTTTTTCCTTAAATAAATTTTAAAAACAACTGGGAAGTTAAAATAATAATTTAATTTTTTTAATATATTTTATTTTATTTTAATTTATTTTATACATTCAGTCACTGCACATCACTTAGCTTGTAAAGTAAATTTTCCAACATGAATACATTTCACACCTGTCCAGTTGGGGGTACTATACACACTATAAACAACAGATACTATCCATTTCTGTGTCCCATAAATTCATGCCTCTCTATTTTTTTTCTTAATGTCTTTCCTCAGACTCTACCAAAATTAACACGGCCATCAATATGTTAAATATGATATTTCTGAATTACAGAATTATAAAACCAATATTAGTATACAACTTTGTGGATTACTATTTTATTACATATAAGTTAATTACCTAATGAAATGATTAATAATTCAGTGATTCATCTAACTTTTTTCTGTTTTTCTATTTTCTTACTTTCTAACATTTGAAAAATGAACTGAAATAGTTATATAAATGACTATATATATATATGTAGATATAAAATTGAAATAATAAGTTTAGACATATATATATTTCTCACTATATATTTAAAATGATATATGTTTATTCATTATATTTTTATTATAAAGAAAAATGTAGCATATCAATGCAAGATAGAAATCAGTACATAAAAATGTACATGATAAAGAACTAAACTTATTAATGGCAGGCTTTAAATTGTTTCTTTTTTAAGTTTATTTAATATTTAAAGAATTATTTTTATTTAACTTCATTTATTTACTTATTTATTTATTTATTTAATTTCACCAAAGATGGACAGAGTCCCAGGTAGAGAAAGTGAGAAAGCAAGTTTTCAGGTCCAGAACACAAACCGTGGGAGTCCAGTGCCCTTAACCACCACACTTCCTGTTGACCTAAGTTTGTTCATTTATATTAAAATAATACATGCTTCTTCATTATATTGTTAATTATAGAGAATATTTATCTATTTCAAGGTAAAGAATAATATACCACTATAAGAGAAGGTAGACTTTAATATAGAGAAATGAATATCATAAAGATCTACACTTATTTTTAAAGATTTACTTACTTTGTTATTTTCTTAAATTATCATACCATCCATCACTGTTTTTACATAGTCTCAAGATGAAAAATGTAGAACTCCTTTGACCGGAAATCTGACTTCTAAAATCTGCCCTATCTATGCACATGCACATCTTCACAAACTGTGTACTTAGGACCATCACAGCGTTGTTACCACAACTGACAAAATAGAATCAAGTGAAAGTCTACAACATGAGAAGAGTATAAAGGAATTATAGTATATCTCTACAATGACAAAAAAAAAAAAACAACTATAAAGAACCACACACACTTACACAACACTCAGACATATAATTAACTATCCCTTCTCTCCAACATATGATGGATCTTCATCTTGTTTACACACTCAAAAAAGTATCTCAGCAACTATTCCCCTGGAAAATGTGTATGCATTATAATACATCTACATACTTCATGGCTGATATGCATTTCTCTATATAAGTTTGGTAGATGCAAAAGAAATTATTTTCTTTCAGCATTTTGTCTTAGGGCACGTATGAGTGCCTGAGAAAGAGAGACAGAGAGACACAGAGAGAAGGAAAGTGAGAAATCATTCCCCAGGAGGGATGGCCATGCCACAATCCCTTCTCTTCCATTTTCCTCTCAGGATTTTGGACATATATGCACACCTGCCTGATGTTATTTGCAAGACACTTGTTCCAGGACTCAAACTGCTATTGACCATGTGGGACTACAATACCTTAACCACTATACCTCCTGCTGGCTCTGCAACAGGAATTTTTTAAAAGTTTATTTATTTATGTATTTCGAGACAGAGATTCCCTAAAAGAGGGTCCTGAAACAAAAGGTCAACCCAAGCCTTCGGTTTGCCCTCAGTTATGGGGAAGTGTATGCCCAGTATTCTCAGGGTGGTCTCCAAATTTGAATTTGGGACCTTTCCATGTAGGATTCCTTAGATGCAGCATCATATTTTATTGCTGCATTACCTCCTGGACCCCAATAAGAAGAACTTCAATAGTCATTTTCTCTGTAGAGATAGGGAGGAATTAAAATTTCATTGTATACATTTTCATATGCTGTTTTTCTTATGTTTTATCGTGTGAATTTATCATTTTTAAATGATACAATTTAAAATATTAATTAAAATATTAATTAGGATTGTATACAAGTACAATTCTAAAATATACAATATCTTTTTGTCATTTTTTCAACCATATGACTCATTATTCAGACCAAAAGATATTTTTAACTTAAGATTATTTTCTTAAAATAAAATCATTAACAAATGTCTTACTAACTATACACAAGGTATTTTGCAAGAGGTAGAATGTAGTGTAGTGTTGAAAATCTATTTCAGTTTTAATATTTAAAAGTTGATTAGTACATAAAAGCAATTTCAATCAATATGTAATTTATGTAAACATTTTATGCTTAATGTATCTCATAATGTTGTTAAAGTTCTTCATTACCTAGGTATTTGATTTTGTTTCAGAGAAAAATCATAATTTCTTCTGACTAAAATATTTACAAATGTCTTTAAAATGCTAATTAAAATGTTTGAGGTACTGGAGAGAAATGGAATATTTTATTCAAATATTGCATTGCAATCCATTTTTACTGACTAATCTGGGTATACAAGGCATGTCAAATGGTAGTGTTCAATCAAATACAAGAGGGAATGATTAATAAGAACGTGAACAGAAAATTAAGAAAACAACTCTGAGTCATTGTAAAGTGTTTGGTTACGATTTTAGAAAATTTCTAAGTCTTATTTGCAAAGTGCATATTCATTGTACAGACAAACCCAGCATCAAAATAATTCTACAACCAAAGAATAATGAGCAAAGAAAGCCCAGCCACAGTGGTACAGGTGGCAGTAGACAGAGAAAGAGAAAAAATGCTCAATGGGCCGTAGCCATGCCGCCATCCTTTCTCCTTTCTCCACCTTCTCAGGACTTTGAGCATGCACACACATGTCCGGAGTGTTTTTCAGGCCACAGGGGCTAGGACTTGAACTGCACAGTTGGCCATGTGGAATCTGGTTCCCTTAATCATTAGGCAATGGGGTCAGTCCATGGTTGGTAGTTTTTAATGAACATATCAATGTAAATGATAGTTGTCCCTCAAACTAACATAACTGCAGCACCACAAATATCTCCAAAATATAGTATTAATATTCTTTATATACATGGGTTCTGCATTCACAAACTCAAACAACTGTAAATCATAAAAATGGTTGTGTCGAAACTGAACATGCACAGACTCTTTTCTGTGTCAGTATAATAACTTTGTTGTTTTTAGGTTTTTGCCAGTGGTCACATGAGTACCATGGAGCATGAAAGAGAAAACAGAGAGGGATGAGGTGAGAAATCACCCTCCAGAGGGGATGGCAAAGTGCAATTTCTTCTCCTCCTTTTTCTTCTCGGAATTTTGAGCATGCTCAAACATGCCCAGTGTGATTTTCAAGCTGCTGGATCCAGGACTTGAACCATGGTCAGACATGTAGAAATCTGGCACCTTAACCATCACGCCACCTGCTGGCCCTGAATAATTATTTTATTCATTGTACAGAGTGCATATGTATGCATGAAAGAGACAAAGGACCTTCAACAGGGTCTAGTCAAGCTGCAATCCCCTTCCCCCAGCCCTCCAGTTCCTTGGAATGTTAAGATGAGTGCACACATGACGTCGTTTTTGAGACTAGGCCAGTGATCTAAATCCACATTGGTCATGTGGTTTCCAACAGTGCAGTTCAACAGTAACTATTTACATAGCAATGACAAAACATTACATATTATAAGTAATGTAGAGATTTAAAGGATATGGAAAAATTGTGTCGGTTATTTGCAGACACTGTGCTATCTTAAATGAGGGGACTTGAGCATCTACATATTTTGATGTCTGAGGGAGTTCTGGAACTGATGCATTTTTCAAACGTTTCCACTTTGGGAAACTATTGTTGGTTTTTAAGATTTTTATTCTATTTTAGGATATATTATTATTTGAAAAGAGTCAGATGTGGTATTTACCTTCATTTATTGTATATAAAAGGACTATATACAATAAAGTTTTCAGTTTTTTGCCATAGGGGTCCATGTGCTTGCTCAAGAGAGAGAGAGAGAAAAAGCAAGCAAGAGATCATTCCCCGGGGAGATGACCAAACTGCAATCCCTTCTCCAGATTGGGGCATGCATGTACACATGCCTGACTTTATTTTTAAGCCACTGGGTCTAGGACTCAAATCATGGTTGGCCTTGGAGAGTCCACTGTTTTAACCACTACCCTACCTGCTGGCCCGTTTGTATTTGTAATTGAAACATAATTTAAGAATAATTACTATCTAGTCATCAATATTTGTCTTTCTTTTTTTAAAATTTTATTTATTATTATTACTATTTTTTAATCTACTCTAGGGCACATGTACTCACCAGACAGCTACTAAGGGAGAAGGAGAGAGAAAGTCAGAAAGCAAGCTGCCAGGTCCAGGACCCAAACCACAGTTGGCCATGTGGTAGTCCAGCACCTTAACCACCATGTTATCTGCTGGCCCCAGCATTGGTCTTTCTTTTTGAAAAGAGTTTTCTGTTTAGTAGAAAAACTTACTATCTTTTAGGCAAAATTCACTATCAATATGCATATGCATTCATTTTCATCAAAACTGTTTTATTTTATAGCTAAGTTAACAAAATATTATTTCCATGGGACCAGCGGATAGCATAGTAGTTACGTCACTGGACTCCCATGTAGTTGACCATGGTTGAGTCCTGGACCCAGAGGCTTAAAAGTCACACTGGGCACATGTGCATGTATGCCTGAAATATGGAGAAGACAATGGAGGAGAAGGGATTCTGGTGTGGTCATACCCCTAAAGGATGATTTTTTGCTTTCTGCCTCTCTGTCTCTCTGGTGAGTACATGAGCCCTAGAGCAAAAAGCTCTCTCAAAAAAAAAAAAAATGCTATTCCCAGAAAATTGCAATAATCGCTATTCCTTATGTACATTACATATAATTGAATCACATCAGATTTTTTGATGTAATTGGAATTTATCATTTCATCTTATCTAGATAACTTCTTTATATGCTACATATGTTAGCACAAGAATATTACAACAGACTTCACAGTTAAGTTTGACTAAACTGAGCTTAATTTAATTTTTGAAGACATGACATGCAGTTTTATTTTATTTCTTTAAAGAATTATTTTATTTAACATTATCTATTTATTTTTTCATTTGACCAGAGAGGTACAGAGTCTATACGAGAGGGAGAGAGAGAAAGCAAGCTGCCAGGTCTGGGACTCAAACTGTAGTCAGCCACATGGGAATCCAGAGCCCTTAGCTACCATACCACCTACTGGTTGTGACATGACATACAGTTTTAGATGTTACAAAAATTTATTAAAACAGCTATGTAGTTTCTTTTATATTAATGAATTACTTATTTAATATTATTTATTTTTACTATTATTTTACTTTGCTATAGGGCATATGTGCTCATCAGAGATGGACAGAGATACAGAGAGAAAGAAAGGAAAAGTGAGAAAGCAAGCTGCCAAGTCAGTACTGAAACCACTCAAAACACAGGCATCAATGTGGGATTCCAGTGCCTTAACCAGCACACCACGTGGAGACGTGATCCCATGTTTTCTCTCTCTGTCTCTCTGTGGTGACTGCCTGTGCCCTATAGCAAATTTAAAAATACAGTAATGATGAATAAAAATGAAATAATTCATTCTTTTTTTAAAAGGGCCTATCTTTTAGGGGTGTTGTAAGAATTAAATCAGATTACAACTTGAAATGCCGAATACTCTGCAAAAGCCATGAATGCTATTTGTAAACATTAGCATTATTAGCAATAATAGTTCAGTTTTTGGTGACATGGCATGTTGATAATCAAGAGTCAGGGTCACTCTAAGCCTAGGTGCATGAAAGGAGATGAAATAAAGTGGACATGAATGTGTTGATCTGTATAATTTTCCCTGATACTAGTAGGAACGCAGCATTTTGATAATCATGAATACCTGTGCCTGCCAGCTGTCATTCTTTCAGATGCAAATGAATAACAACCTGGAGCTCACCAGGTTATGCCAAGGTAGCTCATTGCTCAGGACTGTCACCTTCTCCACGTCTCATGTATCTGTTCTTCTAATAATTAATATAAAATAACCAAGATACTTCCATGGTGGTCAAGAGGTGTTACTTCCCTTCTCTTACAACTGGCATTTAGGTGTTAAAATGAAAATCTATGTCCATATTAAAGTTCCTGCATATTCATGCCCTCATACCAAAAAACATGTTTAATACGTTGCTTTTGTGAACTAGGAACTAGAACATTTATGACTAGATATAGTTATTATATTGTTTTAAGTTTGGACAATGGTACTGAAAGAAAAAGAACCTGACATTTACTTTTTTTTTTTTAACGTTCAGATTCCTAGTTCACTTTTTTTCATAGTTTGAGAATGATTTTTTCACTTATTTTTTTCTAGCCACCAATTTTATTTGTCACTACTTATTATTACATTGTTTTAGTCATATTTGCCTCATTTAATCAAATACTTTTTGTACACTTTAGAACTTTTTCTAAAGTCCTCATTTTCTTAAAGAGCTGAAGAATTTTATGCTTTTGGGTATTATTTCCCTAATACTGTTTCTTACTATATCCAATACATTTTTAAAATTCATACTTTCCAGTGAATCACTTAGGAAAGTCAGAGTCTTGGGGCCAGCAGGTGGCATGGTGATTAAGGTGCTGGATTCCCACAAGCCAACTGCAGTTCGAGTCACACACCAGGTGGCTTGAAAATCACATTGTGTGTGTGTACATGTGTATTTGTGTGTGTGTGTGTGTGTGTGTGTGTATGCATGCTCAAGATCCTGAAGGAGAATGGAAGAGAAGGATTTGTGGTGTGGCCATTTTCTCTGGGGAGTAATTTCTCACATTCCCTTTCACTGTCTCTCTCTGGCAAGTACATGCACCCTATAGCAAATAAATAAACAAGTAGCAACACCACCACCACCCGAGTCAGTCTTTGCTTTCATAAAGTCAATTTTATACTTCATTGGTTTTGTTTTCATATGAGTAGCTTGCATGACAAAAGTAGTTTCAATGAATCAGAATAATATGCTGGTACTCAATTTCCTCACTGAAAAACTGTATGTTCGTATTGAACTGGGCACAGTACATAGACATAGGAACTTGGGGTTATTAAAGTGATTACAAAATGTTTCATTGCCATTCGTCCCATCTCAGAAAGAATTTCTAGTTGGACGCATAATATTGCATTGTGTACGAACAGTAGAGGATCTGAGGAGAGAGGAGAGAAAGTTGAGGTCACAATGCAATGTGGGCTTTTCAGCAGACTGCGGGACTGCAGAAGCAGAACGGCTGTGGGTGTTAAGGGAGTTGAGATGCTGGGGAAAACGTCAGTCTTCTCCCTGGCAGTTCTGTGACCCTATATCAACTCTTCCAAATCTGACACAGACCAAGAAGAGTAGATGAAATTTTCTCACCAGGCTGATGAGCCTGGTTCATTGCACAAAGCGAGTTTTGGGGAAGAGTATGTGGTGTAGTGGTTAAGGTCCTAAACTCCCATATGGCCAACCACGGTTTGAGTCTCAGACCTGGAGACCTGAGACTTCACACTGGATGCATGCGAGCCCCAAATCCCTAGAGAAGAATGGAGGAGAAGGGACTGCGGTGTGGCTATCCACCCCCAGGGGTTGATTTCTTACTTTCTGTCTCACTATCTCTCTGTGTGTTTCTTCAGTGAGTGCATGCACCCTATAGCAAAAATCTCTCTCTTAAAAAAAAGGAAAGGAACAAGTCTGTTTATGAAGTTACATTATTGTGTACCCATGTTTCAAACTAAAATGCATACTTATAAGAGAGTAAGAAACAATAGATTTTGTTTTTCAATTCCGTTTTTAGGGTACTTTCAGGACAAATACTACAGAAAGAGTAGTTGTTAGGGAGTAGCAGGGGATGAGAGAACTGAGTGATAAGACAGGATTGTAGGGATGGGATTATGGAGAGAACTGAAAAGAACATAGACCCATTTCAAATGTAGGGACCTAATCACAATTACAACATTATTTCTCTGGGGAATGAGGATAGATTTCTGATTATTTTTTCCTAGACTAAAATACTTTCCCAGGGACCTGGGAGAAGAGTCTAGTCTACAAACACTGATCGTGCTGTAGTGTAGTGGCCGCGAGCAAACCCTTACGACCTGACCCTGGCATAGCAGCACCAGATACACAGCAAGGCTTTATTATCTGCACTCTGGTTAAATTCCTTTATTTCTACAGATTCCAAGTCTCTTTTAAACAAAAGATTTGCTTAATCATTTACTATCTAAGAATTTCTAAACCTACTTACAACCTACAAGCCCCTGTTTCCAGATTTTCCACTTTTTTGGGTCAGGTCAATGAAGAGCCTCCTTACCCTGATTCACAGCTTGGTCTGTGTTTCAGAACTAAATTAAAGAACTATATCTGATCACCTGGGGAAGCACTTTTGTATTTTTCCAGTTCTGGTTACTCAAAATTGTACTTAGAATACAATAAGTTAATTATTATTTCTATAGAGCTTGGTTATTTCCATTGTCAGGAAAGATATTCTGTTTTTCTTTAGAGAGACAGAAATTATCCCCCAGCGGGTCGCGGTCATGCTGCAGTCCTTTTTTCTCCATTTCTCCTCCCCATCATGATCTGAGTACGAATACACAGGAGCGTAGCATGTTTTGCAAGCTGCTGAGACCAAAATTTGAGCTGTGTTTGGACATGTGGGATCCTGCTTCCTATGCTTGACACTTAACCACTGCACTTCAGGCCACTCTTCTCTTACTTTAAATGTACAATTAAAAATAGCATGCTCAGACTAGCAGGTGGCATGGTGGTTAAGGTGCTGAACTCCCATATGGCTGACCACATTTTGAGTCCTGAACCTGGTGACTTGGGGATCACGCTGGGCATCTGTGCGTGTGTGCCAGAGTCCCAAGTGGAGAATGAAGAAGGGATTGTGGTGTGCCATCTCCCCGGAGGCAAATTTCTCACTTTCCTTCTCTGTTTTTCTATACTTGTCTCTGACCAATGCACATGCCCTGTGGCAAACACCTCAAAAATATGTTTTAATTGAATATTCAAGACAAATTTTAATTAAATTACCAATACCATATTATTTCCCAGTTTTTATGGACAAAGGAAAACGCAATAAAAAAGATAAGGTACTTGCCCACCAGCTAGCTACTCTGGAGCTGGTTAGAGAAAATTAATGCAAATAAAAGACTGAGTCAGGGTGTAATAATTAATAAAATAATTGTATATAAAAATGCCATAAATGTTAAGAGAAAGGAGAAAAGGCTTTCAACTTCTTGAACAAATGGAAAAAAAATAGGTAGCATTTGATCTGTACCTCAAGGAATGAGTAGAATTGTATTATTCAGAGATGATATACAAAATCCTTAAATCTAAGATCTGAACATTCCTTGAAGAGGTTCTAATCCAAATCCCTTACTCTGCAGATAAGAAAACACAATAACACTGCAAATACTATTGCTGTCAACAGAAAATGCTTCTACATAATACTTTATACTTTCCTAAGCTAATTTAAAGGAGATAGGCTTACTGAAATGAAAGAAATGGTTCCTAAAGTCTCCTCTGACCTCTTGTTGGGGATACTGCATCCATAGTTAATGGAATACAAATGACAAATCTAAATTAAGATTCAGAAATTTTTCTTCAGGTGATGTTTAAATTTTAAGAATTGATAAAGGATAGAAAATATGGGAATATAGAACTGAAGAAGGAGAAAAAGTACTCTAGAAAATCTTTGTCAGAACTAAGTGATAAAATTTAAAAAAACATAGGTTTCTTGATGTATTGCCCCTAATCTTATCTGTCCAACATAAATTCATACCTTTTCTTCTCTTGGTACTCAATCTCCTTCTAATTCCTCTTATTGTAAAATTGTACTATTTGTGTCACCTAAAGATAGCATATACTATAATACGTACATACAAAATTGAAAGACAAGATTTAAAATCTGAGGGCCAGCAGGTGCTGTAGAGGTTTAAAGCAGCTGAATCCAACATGGTTGACTGTGGTTTGAGTCCCAGACTTGGCATCTTGAAAATCATGCCACCAGATGTGTGTCAGTACATGCCCCAAATCCTGAGAGGCGAATGGATGAGAAGGTTTGTAGCATGGCCATCCCTCTGGCGAGTGATTTCTCTCTCTCTCTGTCTCTCTCTCTCCAGTGAGCACACATACCCTATAGCAAAAGCAAAAGATAAATAAACAAATTTCATTTACCCTTGCTAAAGTGAGACATGGAAAAAAGCCCATTTAATATTACATTTACAAATATAATCACATTACAAAAAATGGAAGAAATTGTATTCACTGATCTAGAAAGTTTTTCAATAAAAAGACATTTTTAATGCCTGAATTAACATATGCCAAAACATGCCACTGGGATCCTGTCCTACTTATAATAGCTCCATGTACTGGAGAAAATTTACACTCTAAAATTATTTTCCATTAAATAATGTTCCAAACCAAAGCATGTAGGTCTTTATCAAAAAAAAAAAAAAAAAAAGACAGACATATTGAATTCTACTTAAAATGTTCTAATCACAAGAACACCTTCTTGGTTTTTCTTACATTTTCACTTCCCTGTTAGAATTTTAAATTCTTAGTGGGGCCAGCAGTTGGTGTAATGGCTATGTCGCTGGACTACCATGTACTTGGCCGCGGTTCGAGTCCTGGACCCGGTGGCTTAAACTCACACCAGGCATGTGTGTTTGTGTGCCCAAGATCCTGAGAGGAGAATGAAGGAGAAGGGATTATGGCGTGGCCATCCCCCTTTGGGGGTGATTTCTTGCTTCCTGTCTCTCTGTCTGTCTCTGTCTCTCTGGCAAGTGCACACGCCTCGAGAGAGAGAGAAAGAGAGAACAATCTACAAATGACAATGGATAAATAAACCAAATACTGGCACTAGGGTAATATGAAGTATAATTTTCATCTGGTTTACTTATTTACCCAGTAAACACACTCTTGCAAACATATTCAACTATATAATTTAAAACTCACTGATAAGGCACTGGTTTTCTTTTTTCTCCTGTGGATTCAAAGCTGCAAATGGATATTAGTCAATATTATTTACAATATTATTTGTGTACATTTAGCCCAAGTTATGGTTCTTGACTGAAAGGACCATAGTAAGAATTCTTTTTCTCCAAGAAGCTTAAATATAGAAGGATTTACAAAAATAGAAAATAAAATAATGCCACAAGCTATTGAAGTCTATTCAGGACTTAGAAGTGTGCAATACACACCACTCAAACATAAACCCATTCTTTTACAATACAGTTTTATTTCCATTTTTCTCAGAATTACTACAATGTCTGTTGAGAAAATATGCTCTTTCAGGCTCGGGCTGTAATTGTTCAAAGAAAATTCAGTAATGTTCAACGAGGAAGAGCTTAAAAAAGACTCTAATTGATTTTAATCCTCCCTCTTCTATTTTTTCCTCACAATGACTCTGATGTATTATAAAATAAGGCTTCTGTGGATATATTTAAAATAGTTGTCTATAAGTTCTCGCTTTTTCCCATTTTTATTTTCTTCTATTTATTCCATTTTAAAAACTATTATTGAGTATGATATGAACCTCATTATTTTCAGTGGTCTCTCTTAGGCTGGGTCTATAAGTTGTAATAGACTCATCTAATAATGTTACCATTCCCATAATAGAGATCATCAATACTCATTGTTGGGAACAGAACACATCTTGGAGAAATCCACATAAATCGTGGAGATAATCAAAGTGAGAGGTCTGGAGGAGGGATAGAGGGAGGGAGAGAACCAGGGAGAATGGGATCAGAGAGAAAGAGATAGAGGGAAAAAGAGTGAGAGAGAAGAAGAGACGGAGAGAGACAGAGCAAGAGAGGAAGAGAAACACTGCAGGCAGCTTGGAGCAGCTAAGTTGGGGGACTTTTACATAATTGTGCCTTGCAAGCTTTTCCTCCTACATTCCCTATCTCAGTAACTGACTCCATCATCACCCAATTTCTTTACTTAGCAATCTCAGTCTCCATAACATATGTAGAAAACCTGGGCCTCAGGCCCAATGGATAGAAGATGCACAATTGTGTTGTTTCCTTCATCTATTTTTTACCCAGGCTCTGCTTTAAGTGACCCTCTCCTGGCCCTCTGCTCTTCTGCTACAAACTTAGTGTCACCATGACGGTCCTGTTTTAGCTGTTTTCTCCAAACTGAGGATTGCTACCCCCTGTCTCCCTTCGTTCTACTTCATCCTCCACTGCAGCACTTCCTGTTCAGTTGTGCTCCACATTGTATCCCCCCTCCAAAATAGTCCACACATACAGAGAGAAACGGAGCTGAGCAGCACTTAAAAATTACTGAGTACCTATGTAAGGAAAACCAAGATTAAAGAGGAAAAAAAAAAGCCTCTTTGTCAGGAGTGCACAATTTGATAGAAGACAGGTACTTTGTTCACAAAATAGAAGCAAGTGTTATGTTTTCATTTTGTTTTCTTTTAAGAGAGACATAAACTGGGGCCAGCAGGTGGCATAGTGGTTAAAGTGCTGAACTTTTGCATGGACAACCACGATTCAAGTCCTGGACCTGGTGGTTTCAAAATCACTCCGGGCACATGTGTGTGCATGCCCAAAATCTCAGGAGGAGAATGGAGGAGAAGGGATTGTGACACGGGTGTCTCCCTTAGGGGATGATTTCTCACTTTCCCTCTCGCAGTCTCTCTGGAGAGCACATGTGCCCTATGGCAAAAAACTAAAGGAAGAAAGGCATAAACATATTCTACCATGTAGAAGGACAGGGTGTGCAAGAGGAATTGCTTCTGTTTGGGAAGGTTATGGATTTCATAAAAGCAATATTAACTAAATTGGTCCTTAAATACTTTGGTCAGAAGGTTATTACATAGTACTGTGAGTTAGTATGGGGTCACATTATGCACACAGGGAACAGCCTAAGCAAATACATGGCGAGGCCACTGGGCTTTCTTACTATATAAACTCAGAATAAGCCCTGGGCCATTAAGCAATACTTTCACTTGATATCCACATAGCTAAAACTCTTTCAACCTGATTGTAAAAATAAAGTTAAAATCATGGAAAGAGGACTGATGTAAATACACACACACACACACACACACACACACACACACACAGAGTCATTTTGCCACTGAATTTGGAGCTAAATTTTCTGGCAACCAAGGAAAAGGGAGAAATAAAATGAGTTCTATGGTGCTCATTCAACAGTTGAGTCACAAATATTTATCAAACATATTTATTGAGCATGAGCTATGGACCAGACATCATGGTTTTCTACACTGAGAAACAAGGTCATGATAATATTCAGAAGTCTCATTCTCATAGAGCTTGTAGGTAGAGAGGTATTAAATAATGTACTCATGACAAAAATTCCAGTCACTGGTAGACACTCTGAAGATTGAAGAAATGACCAATAAAGACAAATAAAGGCACAGAAAGGACACCTTTTTAGAGAGTACGATCAAAGGAAACATGTTCTAGAGGAAAATATTTGAATGAGCTTCTGACTTAAATGAGTTCACTGATAAACTCATAATACCAGTTCTTTCAAGCAAACAGTTTAAAATAAATCAAATTTTGAGAGCAGGGCAACATGTGGTAGGAATACCATCACCAATAGGACTTTAAAGATCTGCAAAGGAATCTTAAAGGATGGAAAGTTGGGATCAGCAGGTGGCGTGGTGGACTCCCACATGGGCCAACTGCAGTTTGAGTCCTAGACATGGCAGCTTGCTTTCTTACATTCCCTCTCTTTCTTTTTGTCTCTCTCTGGTGAGTTCATAGGCCCTATAGTAAATTAAAAATAATAATAATAAGTTAAATTGAATACTTAAAACATCATGAAAAAAAGGATGGAAAGTTATCACAAATAGTTTTATTTTATGTTTATATTATTCCCTTTTTATACTTTTCTTACCACATGGTTTCATCTTGTTTCCATCCCAAGCTGACACCTCTCAAGTGATGTATTATTTTACATTCTTTCATCAGATGTTATTTTTCAGAAGCCCGCCCTCCCATTACAGAGGACAAAGATGAAGAGGAGGGGCAGAGGTGATCTCATTTGTGTTCTCTGGTAATCTGTGACAGCAGGGTGCTCGCAATGCTCTGCAAGACAGCTTTCCTCGTGTTTGAGTGTTTCCACGCCTTGTCTGTCTCTTTGCATATCGCATGATTGACTCTGCTTTATTTGGATTTACCTGCCCGAGACTGACTCTCAGAGACAGAATCAAATGCCGGAGCTCCTCCTTCAGAAAGCAGCCCCTTGCTCTCCTTGTCTGTGTAATATTTTATTTTAGCATTTCAGAACATCACAGAGAACATCTAAAGTAATCTCATTTGCAGTTTGGAACAAATTGCTTCTTATGGATGACTTGTCTTAACAACTGTATCTAGGTGACTTATTTTGACAGTTTTTGACAGCGATGGCTATAAACAAATTCCACCAGGGGCTGAGAGGAGAATGCATAGGTGTAGCCTAGAAGTCATGGGTTTTTTTTCAGGGTTCGGAATCTTACACAGTAATTGCTGGGAAATAAGGCATTAATTCTAACAGACATTACCTTTCCTTATTAAAGCAGATCTTTATACTCCTAAGCATAGTTTTACTCTTAGAGTATCATTTCAACAATTGTAAAGTTGGATTCCTCATTTCCTTCAATCATTTTTTTATGATTGAAAACTGGAAACTGATAATAAAGTATGTATTTATGATAGTTCTTTAATGAGGGCCACAAAAATGAAAAATTCTTGAGAGTCAGATTAAATATGATAATATAAACCTTGTATATTTTCTTCCAAAATAAAAAACTAAATTTCAATGTTCCTACTGCTGTTAAAGTTAAAAAAATGAACACTCATACAATCACATGCATCTGTTTAGGCACACAGATGTTTATCTATAAGTGTTCATCTTTCACTACATTATTTAACAATAAAAGTCCAATAAACTTTACTGGATTAATAATAAAAAGTTCCTAAGTCTTGAGAACCAGGGGGAAAAAAATCTGAAATCAAACTGAGACACTAAAAAAAAAGGCTGGAGAAAGCTGAGGTTTATACATGATAAACAGAGAAGCAAAAAACTGAATTAGTGAAAACAACCTTAGTATCTTAGTTAAATAGTGGTTTTTGTTTGTTCATTTGTTTTAGTTTTGCTACAGGGTGCATTCACTCACATGACAGAAAAAGAGAGAGACAGATAGCAAAAGAGAGGAATCACTCTCTGGGAGGATGGCCATGCCACAATTCCTTCTCCATTCTCTTGAAATTCTGGGCTCACACACGGACACACAGTGTGTCCTCAAGCCACCAGGTTTAGAACTTGAACCACAGAGCTGGCCACATAGAATCTAGTGCCTTAACTGCCATGCCATCTTCTGGCCCAAATTTTGTTCTTTATTTCATCTTTTTTCCTGGAGTTTCAAAAACTGTTTCTTATAATAGTCTGAAGAATAAAATTTAGGAAAACCATTTAGACTACTAAATTTGCAAACATAATGTACTAGGGACATGAAAAGTAGCAAATTCTCTCATTCCCTCTGTTCGTCTCTCTCAATGATTTTTTTAATTCCTTGGGACATTTGTCACCAATATGAGTCAAGCATGTAGCAAGAGGTACTCTTGAACCCCACCTCAACACTTCCTAGTTGTACATAGCATACAACCAAAATAAGAATTTACATTCCACTGGTACCCACAGTTCCTGTTTGCTATAGACAGGGTGAGTCCCTAGCACAGAGCTTCAGTGATAAAATTAGGACAGTCCCAGGTAACATGAGACAGCTGGTCACCAGTTTGTGTTGGTATAGACACAAGAATGGCTATGCAAAACTAGTTAAATTAAGACCCATATTTCTTTCTGAACTTCTAGCATAATAGTGTTGTGAAAAAAAATATAGTCAGAAGCATTACTTGGGTAACACTCTTAGCTTAAATTAGTTGAACAAGGAAACCACTGTGAGTTGGTTGTACAATTCTGAGAATGTAATTTCCATAGCTCAGATGTGTATCTCCAGGCCAAAACACGTTTCTGCCCTCAATACCTGAATAGCTGATAGCTTCCCAGTTATACTCACTTCGTAACATAGAGGCATTTCAAACTCATCTAGTCCATAATAGGGTTAATCAGCTCCCACCCTAATCTCTTCTCTTGGGTCCCTAATTTAGTGAATGCATCACCTTACACCCAGACCCAAACAAGAAGTTCTAGTCTTTTCCTGATTCTTTTTACTCTCTCTCCAGCATCCTGCTATTTCTATTGGATTATACATTGAAACTCTAAATTGTCGATGGCCAGCCAGTGGTTAAAGCACCTTGGTGGTTAAAGCAGCTCAATCCCACATGACCAGTTGTGTGTTTTCATTCTGGATTTAGCAGCTTGAAAATCACACTGAACATGTGTGCATAAATACTCAAAATTCTGAAAAGAGAAATGGAGAAAGGATTGCAGCATGACCATCCCTCATTTCTGTTGTTTTTCTTACTTTCCCTCTTTCCTTCTCTCTAACTCTCCACCACTTCAAGTTCACACAACACCCAGCAGATATTTTTAAAATAAAAGTAAAAAACCAAAACTCTTCATTTTCTCATCGATTCCTATCGTTGTTACCTTCCTTAAGGCACTCACTGCTTTCACGTTCTGTGAACTATTTTCCTGCCTTCAGTACACATCAAATGCGTAGTCTTTTTTTTTTTTTTTTTTTTTTACCACATCCCAGTCTTTAGGTGTGTGGCAACTTCCTTTTCTTCTTTATTGAATGCATTCCTCTTGATTTTCAAGATTTGGCAGAGGGACCAGCAATTTGGCATGATGGCTATGTCACTGGACTCCCATGTAGCCGACTGTGGTTCTAGTCCCGGACCCAAAGGCTTAAATTCATCACGCTGGGTGCGTGTGCATGCATGCCTGAGATCCTGAGAGGACAATGGAGGAGAAAGGATTGTGGTATGGCCATCCCCCCTGGGATGTGATTTCTTACTTCCTGTCTCTCTGTCTCTTTGTCTTTCTGGCGAACGCATGTACCCCATAGCAAAAAAAGCCACTCCAAAAATTTTTAAAAAATAAAAAGAAATTTGGCAGAGAACTAACTTTGTTAGCCCTTCTGTGCAAACTCTATCCTACTCCGGCCCCAATTAGCTCTATTATTACTATTTGCTTTTCTCCCTCCCCTACTAGAGTCTCCCTCCCCTCTTAGAGTAAAGAACATGTGCTGTTTGACTGGTTTCCAAGGTGGAACACTTTTTTTCCCAGAAAAGACACAACGTTCCATTGATTTAGGACTGGCTGGGGTAGGAGAATACGGCAGAGGAAAGACCAAGCTTTCAATACAGACTCCCAGACCATATTATCTTGGCATTTCTCCTACATGTCATTCACGGTACCTGAAACTTACTAATAGTAAGTTAGTTGATAAAACTATACACATTTTTAGAGAGAGAGAAAAATATCTGAAGTAGATGGCCACAACCAAACGTCAACGTTCTCTTAACCACAGCAAGATGAAAGGTTTTATTGACATTTTACTCCTAAAGAAACGGGATTTCAGTGTACTGATTCCTGGTGACAAAACTACAGAAATGTGACATTCATGGATGGACCACTTTCCAGATTTACAGAGTGTGTAAACTTCACTTTTTCCTGGACTGGGAAAGACGGAGTTAGGAAACAGTGTTGCACTGTGAAGTGCCAGTTTGCCACTGCTGCTGCCAACACCATGTTCCCCATTTAAGATATGAAATTTACTGCTATATGGAAGTGTTTTCTCAAGATTTGACAGATATAAGGGATGACTGATATCAAAGAGGATTTAGACAACAACTAAAGGACACTGTTGTCTCAGAATTAAAGATGCAATAAAAGCTATGACTAACTACCTTTATCTACCCTGAAACACTTCAGAAGGTTTTTCTAAAATATTTGTTGGCTGTTTCCCTAGGTAGGAACTT